>NW_022144448.1:0-24404 GCF_007565055.1 Rhinopithecus roxellana
GCCGGGGGGGGGCGTGGCGGGGCGGCTGGCGGCCCCGGATCGCGGGGGGGGGGCCCCCGCCCCCCGGCGATGGGGGTCCGCCAGCCGCCGGGGGGCGTGGCGTGGCGGCGGCTGGCGGCCCCGGATCGCGGGGGGGCGGGTCCCCCGCCCCCCGGCGATGGGGGTCCGCCAGCCGGGGGGGGCGTGGCGTGGCGGCGGCTGGCGGCCCCGGATCGCGGGGGGGCGGGTCCCCCGCCCCCCGGCGATGGGGGTCCGCCAGCCGCCGGGGGGGCGTGGCGTGGCGGCGGCTGGCGGCCCCGGATCGGGGGGGCGGGTCCCCCGCCCCCGGCGATGGGGGTCCGCCAGCCGCCGGGGGGGCGTGGCGTGGCGGCGGCTGGCGGCCCCGGATCGCGGGGGGGCGGGTCCCCCGCCCCCCGGCGATGGGGGTCCGCCAGCCGCCGGGGGGGCGTGGCGTGGCGGGGCTGCGGCCCCGGATCGCGGGGGGGCGGGTCCCCCGCCCCCCGGCGATGGGGGTCCGCCAGCCGCCGGGGGGGCGTGGCGTGGCGGCGGCTGGCGGCCCCGGATCGCGGGGGGGCGGGTCCCCCGCCCCCCGGCGATGGGGGTCCGCCAGCCGGGGGGGCGTGGCGTGGCGGCGGCTGGCGGCCCCGGATCGCGGGGGGGCGGGTCCCCCGCCCCCCGGCGATGGGGGTCCGCCAGCCGCCGGGGGGGCGTGGCGTGGCGGCGGCTGGCGGCCCCGGATCGGGGGGGCGGGTCCCCCGCCCCCCGGCGATGGGGGTCCGCCAGCCGCCGGGGGGCGTGGCGTGGCGGCGGCTGGCGGCCCCGGATCGCGGGGGGGCGGGTCCCCCGCCCCCGGCGATGGGGGTCCGCCAGCCGCCGGGGGGGCGTGGCGTGGCGGCGGCTGGCGGCCCCGGATCGCGGGGGGGCGGGTCCCCCGCCCCCGCGGATGGGGGTCCGCCAGGGGGGGGGCGTGGCGGCGGCGGCTGGCGGCCCCGGATCGCGGGGGGGCGGGTCCCCCGCCCCCCGGCGATGGGGGTCCGCCAGCCGCCGGGGGGGCGTGGCGTGGCGGCGGCTGGCGGCCCCGGATCGCGGGGGGCGGGTCCCCCGCCCCCGGCGATGGGGGTCCGCCAGCCGCCGGGGGGGCGTGGCGTGGCGGCGGCTGGCGGCCCGGATCGCGGGGGGGCGGGTCCCCCGCCCCCGGCGATGGGGGTCCGCCAGCCGGGGGGGCGTGGCGTGGCGGCGGCTGGCGGCCCCGGATCGCGGGGGGGCGGGTCCCCCGCCCCCCGGCGATGGGGGTCCGCCAGCCGCCGGGGGGCGTGGCGTGGCGGCGGCTGGCGGCCCCGGATCGCGGGGGGGCGGGTCCCCCGCCCCCCGGCGATGGGGGTCCGCCAGCCGCCGGGGGGGTGGGCGTGGCGGCGGCTGGCGGCCCCGGATCGGGGGGGGCGGGTCCCCGCCCCCCGGCGATGGGGGTCCGCCAGCCGCCGGGGGGGGCGTGGCGTGGCGGCGGCTGGCGGCCCCGGATCGCGGGGGGGCGGGTCCCCCCCCGGCGATGGGGGTCCTCCAGCCAGCCGGGGGGGCGTGGCGTGGCGGCGGCTGGCGGCCCCGGATCGCGGGGGGGCGGGTCCCCCGCCCCCCGGCGATGGGGGTCCGCCAGCCGCCGGGGGGGCGTGGCGTGGGCGGCTGGCGGCCCCGGATCGCGGGGGGGCGGGTCCCCCGCCCCCCGGCGATGGGGGTCCGCCAGCCGCCGGGGGGCGTGGCGTGGCGGCGGCTGGCGGCCCCGGATCGGGGGGGGCGGGTCCCCCGCCCCCCGGCGATGGGGGTCCGCCAGCCGCCGGGGGGGCGTGGCGTGGCGGCGGCTGGCGGCCCCGGATCGCGGGGGGGCGGGTCCCCCGCCCCCCGGCGATGGGGGTCCGCCAGCCGCCGGGGGGGCGTGGCGTGGCGGCGGCTGGCGGCCCCGGATCGCGGGGGGGCGGGTCCCCCGGCGATGGGGGTCCGCCAGCCGCCGGCGGGGCGTGGCGTGGCGGCGGCTGGCCGCCCCGGATCGCGGGGGGGCGGGTCCCCCGCCCCGGCGATGGGGGTCCGCCAGCCGTCAAGGGGGGGCGTGGGGGTGGCTGGGCGGCCCGGATGGCGGGGTGGGGCTCCCCGCCCCCTCCCCGGGTTGGAGGCCTCCAGTCGTGGGGACCGTGATTTGGTGGCCTGTTGGGGCCCACAAATAGGTGTACAGGTATTCCGAGTAATAATATAGTTATTACACATCAATGATCGATTTTAATAATTCTCAATGGTACTAATAATTGGATACCATTGTTAGTTTTCATTATTTTAAGTACCTGATTATGCAATCTTACTATTAATTATTAATATTAATGTTAATGAACAATATTATTAGTCCCTAATACTCATCAGAATTTTCTTACCCGCATCACTTTGTATTGATTTAAGTAACATTCATGGCGTATATCATTATTTGAATATTCATGGTGATATTAATATTAATTACCATTGCAAATCGTTAACATTTTAATCCACCATAAATTTTTACGAAGTTTATTGTGATCATTAATATCGATTATTAGTATTAATATTTAATATATTTATTAATATTAAGTAATTGATTGTTGCTGATATCCACCAGGGGGAGGATGTTACTACTTAAAACATCACAAAAGATGTTCACTCACCCAATGATATTGCTTCAAATTTCCGTCCAAGGAGGGAATATAGACAGCCAATATTGCTGGGAATAGACACACACCTGGGATAATATATTAATCTTCAGTAGGAAGAATGCGATATGATTCCCCATATAGACGTGGCGTGGCGGCGGCTGGCGGCCCCGGATCGGGGGGGGGGTCCCCCGCCCCCCGGCGATGGGGGTCCGCCAGCCGCCGGGGGGGCGTGGCGTGGCGGCGGCTGGCGGCCCCGGATCGCGGGGGGGCGGGTCCCCCGCCCCCCGGCGATGGGGGTCCGGCCGCCGGGGGGGGTGTGGCGGCGGCTGGCGGCCCCGGATCGCGGGGGGGCGGGTCCCCCGCCCCCCGGCGATGGGGGTCCGCCAGCCGCCGGGGGGGCGTGGCGTGGCGGCGGCTGGCGGCCCCGGATCGCGGGGGGGCGGGTCCCCCGCCCCCCGGCGATGGGGGTCCGCCAGCCGCCGGGGGGGCGTGGCGTGGCGGCGGCTGGCGGCCCCGGATCGCGGGGGGGCGGGTCCCCCGCCCCCGGCGATGGGGGTCCGCCAGCCGGGGGGGGCGTGGCGTGGCGGCGGCTGGCGGCCCCGGATCGCGGGGGGGCGGGTCCCCCCCCCCGGCGATGGGGGTCCGCCAGCCGCCGGGGGGGCGTGGCGTGGCGGCGGCTGGCGGCCCCGGATCGCGGGGGGGCGGGTCCCCCGCCCCCCGGCGATGGGGGTCCGCCAGCCGCCGGGGGGGCGTGGCGTGGCGGCGGCTGGCGGCCCCGGATCGCGGGGGGGCGGGTCCCCCGCCCCCCGGCGATGGGGGTCCGCCAGCCGCCGGGGGGCGTGGCGTGGCGGCGGCTGGCGGCCCCGGATCGCGGGGGGCGGGTCCCCCGCCCCCGGCGATGGGGGTCCGCCAGCCGCCGGGGGGCGGGCGTGGGGGTGGCTGGCGGCCCCGGATGGGGGGCGGGTCCCCCGCCCCCCGCCCCGGGTTGGAGGCCTCCAGTCGTGGGGGACCGTGATTTGGTGGCCTGTTGGGGCCCACAAATAGGTGTACAGGTATTCCGAGTAATAATATAGTTATTACATCAATGATCGATTTTAATAATTCTCATGGTATAATAATTGGATACCATTGTTAGTTTCATTATTTTAAGTACCTGATTATGCAATCTTACTATTAATTATTAATATTAATGTTAATGAACATATTATTAGTCCCTAATACTCATCGAATTTTCTTACCCGCATCACTTTGTATTGATTTAAGTAACATTCATGCGTATATCATTATTTGAATATTCATGGTGATATTAATATTTACCATTGCAAATCGTTAACATTTTAATCCACCATAAATTTTTACGAAGTTTATTGTGATCATTAATATCGATTATTAGTATTAATATTTAATTATTTATTAATATTAAGATTAATTGATGTTGCTGATATCCACCAGGGGGGGATGTTACTACTTAAAACATCACAAAAGATGTTCACTCACCCAATGATTGCTTCAAATTTCCGTCCAAGGAGGGAATATAGACAGCCAATATTGCTGGGAATAGACACACACCTGGGATAATATAATTAATCTTCAGTAGGAAGAATGCGATATGATTCCCCATATAGACGTGGCGTGGCGGCGGCTGGCGGCCCCGGATCGCGGGGGGCGGGTCCCCGCCCCCGGCGATGGGGGTCCGCCAGCCGCCGGGGGGGCGTGGCGTGGCGGCGGCTGGCGGCCCCGGATCGCGGGGGGGCGGGTCCCCCGCCCCCCGGCGATGGGGGTCCGCCAGCCGCCGGGGGGGCGTGGCGTGGCGGCGGCTGGCGGCCCCGGCGCGGGGGGGCGGGTCCCCCGCCCCCCGGCGATGGGGGTCCGCCAGCCGCCGGGGGGGCGTGGCGTGGCGGCGGCTGGCGGCCCCGGATCGCGGGGGGCGGGTCCCCCGCCCCCCGGCGATGGGGGTCCGCCAGCCGGGGGGGGCGTGGCGTGGCGGCGGCTGGCGGCCCCGGATCGCGGGGGGGCGGGTCCCCGCCCCCGGCGATGGGGGTCCGCCAGCCGCCGGGGGGGCGTGGCGTGGCGGCGGCTGGCGGCCCCGGATCGCGGGGGGGCGGGTCCCCCGCCCCCGGCGATGGGGGTCCGCCAGCCGCCGGGGGGGCGTGGCGTGGCGGCGGCTGGCGGCCCCGGATCGCGGGGGGGCGGGTCCCCCGCCCCCCGGCGATGGGGGTCCGCCAGCCGCCGGGGGGGCGTGGCGTGGCGGCGGCTGGCGGCCCCGGATCGCGGGGGGGCGGGTCCCCCGCCCCCGGCGATGGGGGTCCGCCAGCCGCCGGGGGGGCGTGGCGTGGCGGCGGCTGGCGGCCCCGGATCGCGGGGGGGCGGGTCCCCCGCCCCCCGGCGATGGGGGTCCGCCAGCCGCCGGGGGGGCGTGGCGTGGCGGCGGCTGGCGGCCCCGGATCGGGGGGGGCGGGTCCCCCGCCCCCCGGCGATGGGGGTCCGCCAGCCGCCGGGGGGCGTGGCGTGGCGGCGGCTGGCGGCCCCGGATCGCGGGGGGGCGGGTCCCCCGCCCCCCGGCGATGGGGGTCCGCCAGCCGCCGGGGGGGCGTGGCGTGGCGGCGGCTGGCGGCCCCGGATCGCGGGGGGGCGGGTCCCCCGCCCCCCGGCGATGGGGGTCCGCCAGCCGCCGGGGGGGCGTGGCGTGGCGGCGGCTGGCGGCCCCGGATCGCGGGGGGGCGGGTCCCCCGCCCCCGGCGATGGGGGTCCGCCAGCCGCCGGCGGGGGCGTGGCGTGGCGGCGGCTGGCCGCCCCGGATCGCGGTGGGGCGGGTCCCCCGCCCCCGGCGATGGGGGTCCGCCAGCCGTCAAGGGGGCGTGGCGTGGGGGTGGCTGGGCGGCCCGGATGGCGGGGTGCGGGCTCCCCGCCCCCGCCCCGGGTTGGAGGCCTCCAGTCGTGGGGACCGTGATTTGGTGGCCTGTTGGGGCCCACAAATAGGTGTACAGGTATTCCGAGTAATAATATAGTTATTACACATCAATGATCGATTTTAATAATTCTCAATGGTACTAATAATTGGATACCATTGTTAGTTTTCATTATTTTAAGTACCTGATTATGCAATCTTACTATTAATTATTAATATTAATGTTAATGAACAATATTATTAGTCCCTAATACTCATCAGAATTTTCTTACCCGCATCACTTTGTATTGATTTAAGTAACATTCATGGCGTATATCATTATTTGAATATTCATGGTGATATTAATATTAATTACCATTGCAAATCGTTAACATTTTAATCCACCATAAATTTTTACGAAGTTTATTGTGATCATTAATATCGATTATTAGTATTAATATTTAATATTTATTAATATTAAGTATTAATTGATTGTTGCTGATATCCACCAGGGGGAGGATGTTACTACTTAAAACATCACAAAAGATGTTCACTCACCCAATGATATTGCTTCAAATTTCCGTCCAAGGAGGGAATATAGACAGCCAATATTGCTGGGAATAGACACACACCTGGGATAATATAATTAATCTTCAGTAGGAAGAATGCGATATGATTCCCCATATAGACGTGGCGTGGCGGCGGCTGGCGGCCCCGGATCGCGGGGGGGCGGGTCCCCCGCCCCCCGGCGATGGGGGTCCGCCAGCCGCCGGGGGGGGCGTGGCGTGGCGGCGGCTGGCGGCCCCGGATCGCGGGGGGGCGGGTCCCCCGCCCCCCGGCGATGGGGGTCCGCCAGCCGCCGGGGGGGCGTGGCGTGGCGGCGGCTGGCGGCCCCGGATCGCGGGGGCGGGTCCCCCGCCCCCCGGCGATGGGGGTCCGCCAGCCGCCGGGGGGGCGTGGCGTGGCGGCGGCTGGCGGCCCCGGATCGGGGGGGCGGGTCCCCCGCCCCCCGGCGATGGGGGTCCGCCAGCCGCCGGGGGGCGTGGCGGGCGGCGGCTGGCGGCCCCGGATCGCGGGGGGGCGGGTCCCCCGCCCCCCGGCGATGGGGGTCCGCCAGCCGCCGGGGGGCGTGGCGTGGCGGCGGCTGGCGGCCCCGGATCGCGGGGGGGCGGGTCCCCCGCCCCCCGGCGATGGGGGTCCGCCAGCCGCCGGGGGGGCGTGGCGTGGCGGCGGCTGGCGGCCCCGGATCGCGGGGGGGCGGGTCCCCCGCCCCCCGGCGATGGGGGTCCGCCAGCCGCCGGGGGGGCGTGGCGTGGCGGCGGCTGGCGGCCCCGGATCGCGGGGGGGCGGGTCCCCCGCCCCCCGGCGATGGGGGTCCGCCAGCCGCCGGGGGGGCGTGGCGTGGCGGCGGCTGGCGGCCCCGGATCGCGGGGGGGCGGGCCCCGCCCCCCGGCGATGGGGGTCCGCCAGCCGCCGGGGGGGCGTGGCGTGTGGCGGCGGCTGGCGGCCCCGGATCGCGGGGGGGCGGGTCCCCCGCCCCCGGCGATGGGGGTCCGCCAGCCGCCGGGGGGGCGTGGCGTGGCGGCGGCTGGCGGCCCCGGATCGCGGGGGGGCGGGTCCCCCGCCCCCCGGCGATGGGGGTCCGCCAGCCGCCGGGGGGGCGTGGCGTGGCGGCGGCTGGCGGCCCCGGATCGCGGGGGGGCGGGTCCCCCGCCCCCCGGCGATGGGGGTCCGCCAGCCGCCGGGGGGGCGTGGCGTGGCGGCGGCTGGCGGCCCCGGATCGGGGGGGCGGGTCCCCCGCCCCCCGGCGATGGGGGTCCGCCAGCCGCCGGGGGCGTGGCGTGGCGGCGGCTGGCCGCCCCGGATCGCGGTGGGGCGGGTCCCCCGCCCCCGGCGATGGGGGTCCGCCAGCCGTCAAGGGGGCGTGGCGTGGGGGTGGCTGGCGGCCCGGATGGCGGGGTGCGGGCTCCCCCCCCCCCCCCGGGTGGAGGCCTCCAGTCGTGGGGACCGTGATTTGGTGGCCTGTTGGGGCCCACAAATAGGTGTACAGGTATTCCGAGTAATAATATAGTTATTACACATCAATGATCGATTTTAATAATTCTCAATGGTACTAATAATTGGATACCATTGTTAGTTTTCATTATTTTAAGTACCTGATTATGCAATCTTATATTAATTATTAATATTAATGTTAATGAACAATATTATTAGTCCCTAATACTCATCAGAATTTTCTTACCCGCATCACTTTGTATTGATTTAAGTAACATTCATGGCGTATATCATTATTTGAATATTCATGGTGATATTAATATTAATTACCATTGCAAATCGTTAACATTTTAATCCACCATAAATTTTTACGAAGTTTATTGTGATCATTAATATCGATTATTAGTATTAATATTTAATATATTTATTAATATTAAGTATTAATTGATTGTTGCTGATATCCACCAGGGGGAGGATGTTACTACTTAAAACATCACAAAAGATGTTCACTCACCCAATGATATTGCTTCAAATTTCCGTCCAAGGAGGGAATATAGACAGCCAATATTGCTGGGAATAGACACACACCTGGGATAATATAATTAATCTTCAGTAGGAAGAATGCGATATGATTCCCCATATAGACGTGGCGTGGCGGCGGCTGGCGGCCCCGGATCGCGGGGGGCGGGTCCCCGCCCCCCGGCGATGGGGGTCCGCCAGCCGCCGGGGGGGCGTGGCGTGGCGGCGGCTGGCGGCCCCGGATCGGGGGGGCGGGTCCCCCGCCCCCGGCGATGGGGGTCCGCCAGCCGCCGGGGGGGCGTGGCGTGGCGGCGGCTGGCCCCCGGATCGCGGGGGGGCGGGTCCCCCGCCCCCGGCGATGGGGGTCCGCCAGCCGCCGGCGGGGGGTGGCGTGGCGGCGGCTGGCCGCCCCGGATCGCGGTGGGGCGGGTCCCCCGCCCCTGCCCCGGGTTGGAGGCCTCCGTCGTGGGGACCGTGATTTGGTGGCCTGTTGGGGCCCACAAATAGGTGTACAGGTATTCCGAGTAATAATATAGTTATTACACATCAATGATCGATTTTAATAATTCTCAATGGTACTAATAATTGGATACCATTGTTAGTTTTCATTATTTTAAGTACCTGATTATGCAATCTTACTATTAATTATTAATATTAATGTTAATGAACAATATTATTAGTCCCTAATACTCATCAGAATTTTCTTACCCGCATCACTTTGTATTGATTTAAGTAACATTCATGGCGTATATCATTATTTGAATATTCATGGTGATATTAATATTAATTACCATTGCAAATCGTTAACATTTTAATCCACCATAAATTTTTACGAAGTTTATTGTGATCATTAATATCGATTATTAGTATTAATATTAATATATTTATTAATATTAGTATTAATTGATTGTTGCTGATATCCACCAGGGGGAGGATGTTACTACTTAAAACATCACAAAAGATGTTCACTCACCCAATGATTGCTTCAAATTTCCGTCCAAGGAGGGAATATAGACAGCCAATTGCTGGGAATAGACACACACCTGGGATAATATAATTAATCTTCAGTAGGAAGAATGCGATATGATTCCCCATATAGACGTGGCGTGGCGGCGGCTGGCGGCCCCGGATCGGGGGGGGGTCCCCCGCCCCCCGGCGATGGGGTCCGCCAGCCGCCGGGGGGCGTGGCGTGGCGGCGGCTGGCGGCCCCGGATCGGGGGGCGGGTCCCCCGCCCCCCGGCGATGGGGGTCCGCCAGCCGCCGGGGGGGCGTGGCGTGGCGGCGGCTGGCGGCCCCGGATCGCGGGGGGGCGGGTCCCCCGCCGGCGATGGGGGTCCGCCAGCCGCCGGGGGGGCGTGGCGTGGCGGCGGCTGGCGGCCCCGGATCGCGGGGGGGCGGGTCCCCCGCCCCCCGGCGATGGGGGTCCGCCAGCCGCCGGGGGGGCGTGGCGTGGCGGCGGCTGGCGGCCCCGGATCGCGGGGGGGCGGGTCCCCCGCCCCCGGCGATGGGGGTCCGCCAGCCGCCGGGGGGGCGTGGCGTGGCGGCGGCTGGCGGCCCCGGATCGCGGGGGGGCGGTCCCCCGCCCCCCGGCGATGGGGGTCCGCCAGCCGCCGGGGGGGCGTGCGCGTGGCGGCGGCTGGCGGCCGGATCGCGGGGGGGCGGGTCCCCCGCCCCCCGGCGATGGGGGTCCGCCAGCCGCCGGGGGGGCGTGGCGTGGCGGCGGCTGGCGGCCCCGGATCGCGGGGGGCGGGTCCCCCGCCCCCCGGCGATGGGGGTCCGCCAGCCGCCGGGGGGGCGTGGCGTGGCGGCGGCTGGCGGCCCCGGATCGCGGGGGGGCGGGTCCCCCGCCCCCCGGCGATGGGGGTCCGCCAGCCGCCGGGGGGGCGTGGCGTGGCGGCGGTGGCGGCCCGGATCGCGGGGGGCGGGTCCCCCGCCCCCGGCGATGGGGGTCCGCCAGCCGCCGGGGGGCGTGGCGTGGCGGCGCCTGGCGGCCCCGGATCGCGGGGGGGCGGGTCCCCCGCCCCCGGCGATGGGGGTCCGCCAGCGCGGGGGGGGCGTGGCGTGGCGGCGGCTGGCGGCCCCGGATCGCGGGGGGGCGGGTCCCCGCCCCCCGGCGATGGGGGTCCGCCAGCCGCCGGGGGGGCGTGGCGTGGCGGCGGCTGGCGGCCCCGGATCGCGGGGGGCGGGTCCCCCGCCCCCCGGCGATGGGGGTCCGCCAGCCGCCGGGGGGGCGTGGCGTGGCGGCGGCTGGCGGCCCCGGATCGCGGGGGGGCGGGTCCCCCGCCCCCCGGCGATGGGGGTCCGCCAGCCGCCGGGGGGGCGTGGCGTGGCGGCGGCTGGCGGCCCCGGATCGCGGGGGGGCGGGTCCCCCGTCCCCCGGCGATGGGGTTCCGCCAGCCGCCGGGGGGGCGTGGCGTGGCGGCGGCTGGGCGGCCCGGATGGCGGGGTGCGGGCTCCCCGCCCCCGCCCCGGGTTGGAGGCCTCCAGTCGTGGGGACCGTGATTTGGTGGCCTGTTGGGGCCCACAAATAGGTGTACAGGTATTCCGAGTAATAATATAGTTATTACACATCAATGATCGATTTTAATAATTCTCAATGGTACTAATAATTGGATACCATTGTTAGTTTTCATTATTTTAAGTACCTGATTATGCAATCTTACTATTAATTATTAATATTAATGTTAATGAACAATATTATTAGTCCCTAATACTCATCAGAGTTTTCTTACCCGCATCACTTTGTATTGATTTAAGTAACATTCATGGCGTATATCATTATTTGAATATTCATGGTGATATTAATATTAATTACCATTGCAAATCGTTAACATTTTAATCCACCATAAATTTTTACGAAGTTTATTGTGATCATTAATATCGATTATTAGTATTAATATTTAATATATTTATTAATATTAAGTATTAATTGATTGTTGCTGATATCCACCAGGGGGAGGATGTTACTACTTAAAACATCACAAAAGATGTTCACTCACCCAATGATATTGCTTCAAATTTCCGTCCAAGGAGGGAATATAGACAGCCAATATTGCTGGGAATAGACACACACCTGGGATAATATAATTAATCTTCAGTAGGAAGAATGCGATATGATTCCCCATATAGACGTGGCGTGGCGGCGGCTGGCGGCCCCGGATCGCGGGGGGGCGGGTCCCCCGCCCCCCGGCGATGGGGTCCGCCAGCCGCCGGGGGGGCGTGGCGTGGCGGCGGCTGGCGGCCCCGGATCGCGGGGGGCGGGCCCCGCCCCCGGCGATGGGGGTCCGCCAGCCGCCGGGGGGGCGTGGCGTGGCGGCGGCTGGCGGCCCCGGATCGCGGGGGGGCGGGTCCCCCGCCCCCCGGCGATGGGGGTCCGCCAGCCGCCGGGGGGGCGTGGCGTGGCGGCGGCTGGCGGCCCCGGATCGCGGGGGGCGGGTCCCCCGCCCCCCGGCGATGGGGGTCCGCCAGCCGCCGGGGGGGCGTGGCGTGGCGGCGGCTGGCGGCCCCGGATCGCGGGGGGGCGGGTCCCCCGCCCCCCGGCGATGGGGGTCCGCCAGCCGCCGGGGGGGCGTGGCGTGGCGGCGGCTGGCGGCCCGGATCGCGGGGGGGCGGGTCCCCGCCCCCCGGCGATGGGGGTCCGCCAGCCGCCGGGGGGGCGTGGCGTGGCGGCGGCTGGCGGCCCCGGATCGCGGGGGGGCGGGTCCCCCGCCCCCGGCGATGGGGGTCCGCCAGCCGCCGGGGGGGCGTGGCGTGGCGGCGGCTGGCGGCCCCGGATCGCGGGGGGGCGGTTCCCCCGCCCCCCGGCGATGGGGGTCCGCCACGCCGGCGGGGGGTGGCGTGGCGGCGGCTGGCCGCCCCGGATCGCGGGGGGGCGGGTCCCCCGCCCCCGGCGATGGGGGTCCGCCAGCCGTCAAGGGGGCGTGGCGTGGGGTGGCTGGGCGGCCCGGATGGCGGGGTGCGGGCTCCCCCCCCGCCCCGGGTTGGAGGCCTCCAGTCGGGGGACCGTGATTTGGTGGCCTGTTGGGGCCCACAAATAGGTGTACAGGTATTCCGAGTAATAATATAGTTATTACACATCAATGATCGATTTTAATAATTCTCAATGGTACTAATAATTGGATACCATTGTTAGTTTTCATTATTTTAAGTACCTGATTATGCAATCTTATATTAATTATTAATATTAATGTTAATGAACAATATTATTAGTCCCTAATACTCATCAGAATTTTCTTACCCGCATCACTTTGTATTGATTTAAGTAACATTCATGGCGTATATCATTATTTGAATATTCATGGTGATATTAATATTAATTACCATTGCAAATCGTTAACATTTTAATCCACCATAAATTTTACGAAGTTTATTGTGATCATTAATATCGATTATTAGTATTAATATTTAATATATTTATTAATATTAAGTATTAATTGATTGTTGCTGATATCCACCAGGGGAGGATGTTACTACTTAAAACATCACAAAAGATGTTCACTCACCCAATGATATTGCTTCAAATTTCCGTCCAAGGAGGGAATATAGACAGCCAATATTGCTGGGAATAGACACACACCTGGGATAATATAATTAATCTTCAGTAGGAAGAATGCGATATGATTCCCCATATAGACGTGGCGTGGCGGCGGCTGGCGGCCCCGGATCGCGGGGGGGCGGGTCCCCCGCCCCCCGGCGATGGGGGTCCGCCAGCCGCCGGGGGGGCGTGGCGTGGCGGCGGCTGGCGGCCCCGGATCGCGGGGGGGCGGGTCCCCCGCCCCCGGCGATGGGGGTCCGCCAGCCGCGGGGGGGCGTGGCGTGGGGCGGCTGGCGGCCCCGGATCGCGGGGGGCGGGTCCCCCGCCCCCCGGCGATGGGGGTCCGCCAGCCGCCGGGGGGCGTGGCGTGGCGGCGGCTGGCGGCCCCGGATCGCGGGGGGGCGGGTCCCCCGCCCCCCGGCGATGGGGGTCCGCCAGCCGCGGGGGGCGTGCGTGGCGGCGGCTGGCGGCCCCGGATCGCGGGGGGGCGGGTCCCCGCCCCGGCGATGGGGGTCCGCCAGCCGTCAAGGGGGCGTGGCGTGGGGGTGGGGGTGGCGGGCGGCCGGATGGCGGGGTGCGGGCTCCCGCCCCCGCCCCGGGTTGGAGGCCTCCAGTCGTGGGGACCGTGATTTGGTGGCCTGTTGGGGCCCACAAATAGGTGTACAGGTATTCCGAGTAATATATAGTTATTACACATCAATGATCGATTTTAATAATTCTCAATGGTACTAATAATTGGATACCATTGTTAGTTTTCATTATTTAAGTACCTGATTATGCAATCTTACTATTAATTATTAATATTAATGTTAATGAACAATATTATTAGTCCCTAATACTCATCAGAATTTTCTTACCCGCATCACTTTGTATTGATTTAAGTAACATTCATGGCGTATATATTATTTGAATATTCATGGTGATATTAATATTAATTACCATTGCAAATCGTTAACATTTTAATCCACCATAAATTTTACGAAGTTTATTGTGATCATTAATATCGATTATTAGTATAATATTAATATATTTATTAATATTAAGTATTAATTGATTGTTGCTGATATCCACCAGGGGGAGGATGTTACTACTTAAAACATCACAAAAGATGTTCACTCACCCAATGATATTGCTTCAAATTTCCGTCCAAGGAGGGAATATAGACAGCCAATATTGCTGGGAATAGACACACACCTGGGATAATATAATTAATCTTCAGTAGGAAGAATGCGATATGATTCCCCATATAGACGTGGCGTGGCGGCGGCTGGCGGCCCCGGATCGGGGGGCGGGTCCCCCGCCCCCCGGCGATGGGGGTCCGCCAGCCGCCGGGGGGGCGTGGCGTGGCGGCGGCTGGCGGCCCCGGATCGCGGGGGGGGGGTCCCCCGCCCCCCGGCGATGGGGGTCCGCCAGCCGCGGGGGGGGGGCGTGGCGTGGCGGCGGCTGGCGGCCCCGGATCGCGAGGGGGCGGTCCCCCGCCCCCCGGCGATGGGGGTCCGCCAGCCGACGTGGGGGGGCGTGGCGGGCGGCGGCTGGCGGCCCCGGATCGCGGGGGGCGGGTCCCCGCCCCCGGCGATGGGGGTCCGCCAGCCGCCGGCGGGGGGTGGGTGGCGTGCGGCGGCTGGCCGCCCCGGATCGCGGTGGGGCGGGTCCCCCGCCCCTGCCCCGGGTTGGAGGCCTCCAGTCGTGGGGACCGTGATTTGGTGGCCTGTTGGGCCCACAATAGGTGTACAGGTATTCCGAGTAATAAATAGTTATTACACATCAATGATCGATTTTAATAATTCTCATGGTACTAATAATTGGATACCATTGTTAGTTTTCATTATTTTAAGTAGTACCTGATTATGCAATCTTACTATTATTATTAATATTAATGTTAATGAACAATATTATTAGTCCCTAATACTCATCAGAATTTTCTTACCCGCATCACTTTGTATTGATTTAAGTAACATTCATGGCGTATATCATTATTTGAATATTCATGGTGATATTAATATTAATTACCATTGCAAATCGTTAACATTTTAATCCACCATAAATTTTTACGAAGTTATTGTGATCATTAATATCGATTATTAGTATTAATATTTAATATATTTATTAATATTAAGTATTAATTGATTGTTGCTGATATCCACCAGGGGAGGATGTTACTACTTAAACATCACAAAAGATGTTCACTCACCCAATGATATTGCTTCAAATTTCCGTCCAAGGAGGGAATATAGACAGCCAATATTGCTGGGAATAGACACACACCTGGGATAATATAATTAATCTTCAGTAGGAAGAATGCGATATATTCCCCATATAGACGTGGCGTGGCGGCGGCTGGCGGCCCCGGATCGCGGGGGGGCGGGTCCCCCGCCCCCCGGCGATGGGGGTCCGCCAGCCGCCGGGGGGGCGTGGCGTGGCGGCGGCTGGCGGCCCCGGATCGCGGGGGGGCGGGTCCCCCGCCCCCCGGCTATGGGGGTCCGCCAGCCGCCGGGGGGGCGTGGCGTGGCGGCGGCTGGCGGCCCCGGATCGCGGGGGGGCGGGTCCCCCGCCCCCGGCGATGGGGTGTCCGCCAGCGCCGGGGGGGGCGAGGCGTGGCGGCGGCGGCCCCGGATCGCGGGGGGGCGGGTCCCGCCCCCCGGCGATGGGGGTCCGCCAGCCGGGGGGGGCGTGGCGTGGCGGCGGCTGCGGCCCCGGATCGCGGGGGGGGGTCCCCCGCCCCCGGCGATGGGGGGTCCGCCTGTCGCCGGCGGGGGGTGGCGTGGCGGCGCTGGCCGCCCCGGATCGCGGTGGGGCGGGTCCCCGCCCGGCGATGGGGGTCCGCCAGCCGTCAAGGGGGCGTGGCGTGGGGGGGCTGGCGGCCCGGATCGCGGGGTGCGGGGCTCCCCGCCCCCGCCCCGGGTTGGAGGCCCACAGTCGGGGACCGTGATTTGGTGGCCTGTTGGGGCCCACAAATAGTGTGTACAGGGTATTCCGAGTAATAATATAGTTATTACACATCAATGATCGATTTTAATAATTCTCAATGGTACTAATAATTGGATACCATTGTTAGTTTTCATTATTTTAAGTACCTGATTATGCAATCTTACTATTAATTATTAATATTAATGTTAATGAACAATATTATTAGTCCCTAATACTCATCAGAATTTTCTTACCCGCATCACTTTGTATTGATTTAAGTAACATTCATGGCGTATATCATTATTTGAATATTCATGGTGATATTAATATTAATTACCATTGCAAATCGTTAACATTTTAATCCACCATAAATTTTTACGAAGTTTATTGTGATCATTAATATCGATTATTAGTATTAATATTTAATATTTATTAATATTAAGTATTAATTGATTGTTGCTGATATCCACCAGGGGGAGGATGTTACTACTTAAAACATCACAAAAGATGTTCACTCACCCAATGATATTGCTTCAAATTTCCGTCCAAGGAGGGAATATAGACAGCCAATATTGCTGGGAATACGACAAACACCTGGGATAATATAATTAATCTTCAGTAGGAAGAATGCGATATGATTCCCCATATAGACGTGGCGTGGCGGCGGCTGGCGGCCCCGGATCGCGGGGGGGCGGGTCCCCCGCCCCCCGGCGATGGGGGTCCGCCTGTCGCCGGCGGGGGGTGGCGTGGCGGCGGCTGGCCGCCCCGGATCGCGGTGGGGCGGGTCCCCCGCCCCCGGCGATGGGGGTCCGCCAGCCGTCAAGGGGGCGTGGCGTGGGGGTGGCTGGGCGGCCCGGATCGCGGGGTGCGGGCTCCCCGCCCCCGCCCCGGGTTGGAGGCCTCCAGTCGTGGGGACCGTGATTTGGTGGCCTGTTGGGGCCCACAAATAGGTGTACAGGTATTCCGAGTAATAATATAGTTATTACACATCAATGATCGATTTTAATAATCTCAATGGTACTAATAATTGGATACCATTGTTAGTTTCATTATTTTAAGTACCTGATTATGCAATCTTACTATTAATTATTAATATTAATGTTAATGAACAATATTATTAGTCCCTAATACTCATCAGAATTTTCTTACCCGCATCACTTTGTATTGATTTAAGTAACATTCATGGCGTATATCATTATTTGAATATTCATGGTGATATTAATATTAATTACCATTGCAAATCGTTAACATTTTAATCCACCATAAATTTTTACGAAGTTATTGTGATCATTAATATCGATTATTAGTATTAATATTTAATATATTTATTAATATTAAGTATTAATTGATTGTTGCTGATATCCACCAGGGGGAGGATGTTACTACTTAAAACATCACAAAAGATGTTCACTCACCCAATGATATTGCTTCAAATTTCCGTCCAAGGAGGGAATATAGACAGCCAATATTGCTGGGAATAGACACACACCTGGGATAATATAATTAATCTTCAGTAGGAAGAATGCGATATGATTCCCCATATAGACGTGGCGTGGCGGCGGCTGGCGGCCCCGGATCGCGGGGGGGCGGGTCCCCCGCCCCCCGGCGAGGGGGTCCGCTGTCGCCGGCGGGGGTGGGCGTGCGGCGGCTGGCCGCCCCGGATCGCGGTGGGGCGGGTCCCGCCGGCGATGGGGGTCCGCCAGCCGCCGGGGGCGTGGCGTGGCGGCGGCTGGCGGCCCCGGATCGCGGGGGGCGGGGTCCCCCGCCCGGCGATGGGGGTCCGCCAGCCGCCGGGGGGGCGTGGCGTGGCGGCGGCTGGCGGCCCCGGATCGCGGGGGGGCGGGTCCCCCGCCCCCCGGCGATGGGGGTCCGCCAGCCGCCGGGGGGGCGTGGCGTGGCGGCGGCTGGCGGCCCCGGATCGCGGGGGGGCGGGTCCCCCGCCCCCGGCGATGGGGGTCCGCCAGCCGCCGGGGGGGCGTGGCGTGGCGGCGGCTGGCGGCCCCGGATCGCGGGGGGGCGGGTCCCCGCCCCCGGCGATGGGGGTCCGCCAGCCGCCGGGGGGGCGTGGCGTGGCGGCGGCTGGCGGCCCCGGATCGCGGGGGGGCGGGTCCCCCGCCCCCCGGCGATGGGGGTCCGCCAGCCGCCGGGGGGGCGTGGCGTGGCGGCGGCTGGCGGCCCCGGATCGCGGGGGGGCGGGTCCCCCGCCCCCCGGCGATGGGGGTCCGCCAGCCGGGGGGGGCGTGGCGTGGCGGAGGCTGGCGGCCCCGGATCGCGGGGGGGCGGGTCCCCCGCCCCCCGGCGATGGGGGTCCGCCAGCCGCCGGGGGGGCGTGGCGTGGCGGCGGCTGGCGGCCCCGGATCGCGGGGGGCGGGTCCCCCGCCCCCCGGCGATGGGGGTCCGCCAGCCGCCGGGGGGGGCGTGGCGTGCGGCGGTGGCGGCCCCGGATCGCGGGGGGGCGGGTCCCCCGCCCCCCGGCGATGGGGGTCCGCCAGCCGCCGGGGGGGCGTGGCGTGGCGGCGGCTGGCGGCCCCGGATCGCGGGGGGGCGGGTCCCCCGCCCCCCGGCGATGGGGGTCCGCCAGCCGCCGGGGGGCGGGCGTGGCGGCGGCTGGCGGCCCCGGATCGCGGGGGGCGGGTCCCCCGCCCCCGGCGATGGGGGTCCGCCAGCCGCCGGGGGGCGTGGCGTGGCGGCGGCTGGCGGCCCCGGATCGGGGGGGCGGGTCCCCCGCCCCCCGGCGATGGGGGTCCGCCAGCCGCCGGGGGGGCGTGGCGTGGCGGCGGCTGGGGCCCCGGATCGCGGGGGGGCGGGTCCCCCGCCCCCCGGCGATGGGGGTCCGCCAGCCGCCGGGGGGCGTGGCGTGGCGGCGGCTGGCGGCCCGGATCGCGGGGGGCGGGTCCCCCGCCCCGGCGATGGGGGTCCGCCAGCCGCCGGCGGGGCGTGGCGTGGCGGCGGCTGGGCCGCCCGGATCGCGGTGGGGCGGGTCCCCCGCCCCCGGCGATGGGGGTCCGCCAGCCTCAAGGGGGCGTGGTGGGGGTGGGGGCGGCCCGGATGGCGGGGTGGGGCTCCCCGCCCCCGCCCCGGGTTGGAGGCCTCCAGTCGTGGGGACCGTGATTGGTGGCCTGTTGGGGCCCACAAATAGGTGTACAGGTATTCCGAGTAATATATAGTTATTACACATCAATGATCGATTTTAATAATTCTCAATGGTACTAATAATTGGATACCATTGTTAGTTTTCATTATTTAAGTACCTGATTATGCAATCTTACTATTAATTATTAATATTAATGTTAATGAACAATATTATTAGTCCCTAATACTCATCAGAATTTTCTTACCCGCATCACTTTGTATTGATTTAAGTAACATTCATGCGTATATCATTATTTGAATATTCATGGTGATATTAATATTAATTACCATTGCAAATCGTTAACATTTTAATCCACCATAAATTTTACGAAGTTTATTGTGATCATTAATATCGATTATTAGTATTAATATTTAATATATTATTAATATTAAGTATTAATTGATTGTTGCTGATATCCACCAGGGGGAGGATGTTACTACTTAAAACATCACAAAAGATGTTCACTCACCCAATGATATTGCTTCAAATTTCCGTCCAAGGAGGGAATATAGACAGCCAATATTGCTGGGAATAGACACACACCTGGGATAATATAATTAATCTTCAGTAGGAAGAATGCGATATGATTCCCCATATAGACGTGGCGTGGGCGGCTGGCGGCCCGGATCGCGGGGGGGCGGGTCCCCCGCCCCCCGGCGATGGGGGTCCGCCAGCCGCCGGGGGGGCGTGGCGTGGCGGCGGCTGGCGGCCCGGATCGCGGGGGGGCGGGTCCCCCGCCCCCCGGCGATGGGGGTCCGCCAGCCGCCGGGGGGGCGTGGCGTGGCGGCGGCTGGCGGCCCCGGATCGCGGGGGGGCGGGTCCCCCGCCCCCCGGCGATGGGGGTCCGCCAGCCGCCGGGGGGGCGTGGCGTGGCGGCGGCTGGCGGCCCCGGATCGCGGGGGGGCGGGTCCCCCGCCCCCGGCGATGGGGGTCCGCCAGCCGCCGGGGGGGCGTGGCGTCGGCGGCTGGCGGCCCCGGATCGCGGGGGGGCGGGTCCCCGCCCCCCGGCGATGGGGTCCGCCAGCCGCCGGGGGGGCGTGGCGTGGCGGCGGCTGGCGGCCCCGGATCGCGGGGGGGGCGGGTCCCCCGCCCCCGGCGATGGGGGTCCGCCAGCCGCCGGGGGGGCGTGGCGTGGGGCGGCTGGCGGCCCGGATCGCGGGGGGGCGGGTCCCCGCCCCCGGCGATGGGGGTCCGCCAGCCGCCGGGGGGCGGGGTGGCGTGGCGGCGGCTGGCGGCCCCGGATCGGGGGGGGCGGGTCCCGCCCCCCGGCGATGGGGGTCCGCCAGCCGCCGGGGGGGCGTGGCGTGGCGGCGGCTGGCGGCCCCGGATCGCGGGGGGGCGGGTCCCCGCCCCCGGCGATGGGGGTCCGCCAGCCGCCGGGGGGCGTGGCGTGGCGCGGCGGCGGCTGGCGGCCGGATCGCGGGGGGGCGGGTCCCCCGCCCCCCGGCGATGGGGGTCCGCCAGCCGCCGGGGGGGGCGTGGCGTGGCGGCGGCTGGCGGCCCCGGATCGCGGGGGGGCGGGTCCCCGCCCCCCGGCGATGGGGGTCCGCCAGCCGCCGGGGGGGCGTGGCGTGGCGGCGGCTGGCGGCCCCGGATCGCGGGGGGGGGGTCCCCCGCCCCCCGGCGATGGGGGTCCGCCAGCCGCCGGGGGGGCGTGGCGTGGCGGCGGCTGGCGGCCCCGGATCGCGGGGGGCGGGTCCCCGCCCCGGCGATGGGGGTCCGCCAGCCGCCGGGGGGGCGTGGCGTGGCGGCGGCTGGCGGCCCCGGATCGCGGGGGGGCGGGTCCCCCGCCCCCCGGCGATGGGGGTCCGCCAGCCGCCGGGGGGGGCGTGGCGGGCGGCGGCTGGCGGCCCCGGATCGCGGGGGGGCGGGTCCCCGCCCCCCGGCGATGGGGGTCCGCCAGCCGGGGGGGGGTGGCGTGGCGGCGGCTGGCGGCCCCGGATCGCGGGGGGGCGGGTCCCCGCCCCCGGCGATGGGGGTCCGCCAGCCGCCGGCGGGGGGGGTGGCGTGGCGGCGGCTGGCGGCCCGGATCGCGGGGGGGCGGGTCCCCCGCCCCCCGGCGATGGGGGTCCGCCAGCCGCCGGGGGGCGTGGCGTGGCGGCGGCTGGCCGCCCCGGATCGGGGGGGCGGGTCCCCCGCCCCCGGCGATGGGGGTCCGCCAGCCGTCAAGGGGGCGTGGCGTGGGGGTGGCTGGGCGGCCCGGATGGCGGGGTGGGGCTCCCCGCCCCCGCCCCGGGTTGGAGGCCTCCAGTCGTGGGGACCGTGATTTGGTGGCCTGTTGGGCCCACAAATAGGTGTACAGGTATTCCGAGTAATAATATAGTTATTACACATCAATGATCGATTTTAATAATTCTCAATGGTACTAATAATTGGATACCATTGTTAGTTTCATTATTTTAAGTACCTGATTATGCAATCTTACTATTAATTATTAATATTAATGTTAATGAACAATATTATTAGTCCCTAATACTCATCAGATTTTCTTACCCGCATCACTTTGTATTGATTTAAGTAACATTCATGGCGTATCATTATTTGAATATTCATGGTGATATTAATATTAATTACCATTGCAAATCGTTAACATTTTAATCCACCATAAATTTTTACGAAGTTTATTGTGATCATTAATATCGATTATTATATTAATATTTAATATATTTATTAATATTAAGTATTAATTGATTGTTGCTGATATCCACCAGGGGGAGGATGTTACTACTTAAAACATCACAAAAGATGTTCACTCACCCAATGATATTGCTTCAAATTTCCGTCCAAGGAGGGAATATAGACAGCCAATATTGCTGGGAATAGACACACACCTGGGATAATATAATTAATCTTCAGTAGGAAGAATGCGATATGATTCCCCATATAGACGTGGCTGGCGGCGGCTGGCGGCCCCGGATCGCGGGGGGGCGGGTCCCCGCCCCCCGGCGATGGGGGTCCGCCAGCCGCCGGGGGGGCGTGGCGTGGCGGCGGCTGGCGGCCCCGGATCGGGGGGGGGGGTCCCCCGCCCCCCGGCGATGGGGGTCCGCCAGCCGCCGGGGGGGCGTGGCGTGGCGGCGGCTGGCGGCCCCGGATCGCGGGGGGGCGGGTCCCCCGCCCCCGGCGATGGGGGTCCGCCAGCCGCCGGGGGGGCTGGCGTGGCGGCGGCTGGCGGCCCCGGATCGCGGGGGGGCGGGTCCCCCCCCCCGGCGATGGGGGTCCGCCAGCCGGGGGGGGCGTGGCGTGGCGGCGGCTGGCGGCCCCGGATCGCGGGGGGGCGGGTCCCCCGCCCCCCGGCGATGGGGGTCCGCCAGCGCCGGCGGGGGGTGGCGTGGCGGCGGCTGGCCGCCCCGGATCGCGGTGGGGCGGGTCCCCGCCCCGGCGATGGGGGTCCGCCAGCCGTCAAGGGGGCGTGGCGTGGGGGTGGCTGGGCGGCCCGGATGGCGGGGTGCGGGCTCCCCGCCCCCGCCCCGGGTTGGAGGCCTCCAGTCGTGGGGACCGTGATTTGGTGGCCTGTTGGGGCCCACAAATAGGTGTACAGGTATTCCGAGTAATAATATAGTTATTACACATCAATGATCGATTTTAATAATTCTCAATGGTACTAATAATTGGATACCATTGTTAGTTTTCATTATTTTAAGTACCTGATTATGCAATCTTACTATTAATTATTAATATTAATGTTAATGAACAATATTATTAGTCCCTAATACTCATCAGAATTTTCTTACCCGCATCACTTTGTATTGATTTAAGTAACATTCATGGCGTATATCATTATTTGAATATTCATGGTGATATTAATATTAATTACCATTGCAAATCGTTAACATTTTAATCCACCATAAATTTTTACGAAGTTTATTGTGATCATTAATATCGATTATTAGTATTAATATTTAATATATTTATTAATATTAAGTATTAATTGATTGTTGCTGATATCCACCAGGGGGAGGATGTTACTACTTAAAACATCACAAAAGATGTTCACTCACCCAATGATATTGCTTCAAATTTCCGTCCAAGGAGGGAATATAGACAGCCAATATTGCTGGGAATAGACACACACCTGGGATAATATAATTAATCTTCAGTAGGAAGAATGCGATATGATTCCCCATATAGACGTGGCGTGGCGGCGGCTGGCGGCCCCGGATCGCGGGGGGGCGGGTCCCCCGCCCCCCGGCGATGGGGGTCCGCCAGCCGCCGGGGGGCGTGGCGTGGCGGCGGCTGGCGGCCCCGGATCGCGGGGGGGCGGGTCCCCCGCCCCCCGGCGATGGGGGTCCGCCAGCCGCCGGGGGGGCGTGGCGTGGCGGCGGCTGGCGGCCCCGGATCGCGGGGGGGCGGGTCCCCCGCCCCCCGGCGATGGGGGTCCGCCAGCCGCCGGGGGGGCGTGGCGGTGGCGGCGGCTGGCGGCCCCGGATCGCGGGGGGGCGGGTCCCCGCCCCCCGGCGATGGGGGTCCGCCAGCCGCCGGGGGGGCGTGGCGTGGCGGCGGCTGGCGGCCCCGGATCGCGGGGGGGCGGGTCCCCCGCCCCCCGGCGATGGGGGTCCGCCAGCGCCGGGGGGCGTGGCGTGGCGGCGGCTGGCGCCCCGGATCGGGGGGGCGGGTCCCCCGCCCCCGGCGATGGGGGTCCGCCAGCCGTCAAGGGGGCGTGGCGTGGGGGTGGCTGGGCGGCCCGGATCGCGGGGTGCGGGCTCCCCGCCCCCGCCCCGGGTTGGAGGCCCAGTCGTGGGGACCGTGATTTGGTGGCCTGTTGGGGCCCACAAATAGGTGTACAGGTATTCCGAGTAATAATATAGTTATTACACATCAATGATCGATTTTAATAATTCTCAATGGTACTAATAATTGGATACCATTGTTAGTTTTCATTATTTAAGTACCTGATTATGCAATCTTACTATTAATTATTAATATTAATGTTAATGAACAATATATTAGTCCCTAATACTCATCAGTTTTCTTACCCGCATCACTTTGTATTGATTTAAGTAACATTCATGGCGTATATCATTATTTGAATATTCATGGTGATATTAATATTAATTACCATTGCAAATCGTTAACATTTTAATCCACCATAAATTTTTACGAAGTTTATTGTGATCATTAATATCGATTATTAGTATTAATATTTAAATATTTATTAATATTAAGTATTAATTGATTGTTGCTGATATCCAGGGGGAGGATGTTACTACTTAAAACATCACAAAAGATGTTCACTCACCCAATGATATTGCTTCAAATTTCCGTCCAAGGAGGGAATATAGACAGCCAATATTGCTGGGAATAGAACACACCTGGGATAATATAATTAATCTTCAGTAGGAAGAATGCGATATGATTCCCATATAGACGTGGCGTGGCGGCGGCTGGCGGCCCCGGATCGCGGGGGGGCGGGTCCCCCGCCCCCCGGCGATGGGGTCCGCGCCGCCGGGGGGGCGTGGCGTGGCGGCGGCTGGCGGCCCCGGATCGGGGGGGCGGGGGGGGGTCCCCCGCCCCCGGCGATGGGGGTCCGCCAGCCCGGGGGCGTGGCGTGGGGGGGTGGTGGGCGGCCCGGATGGGGGGGCGGGTCCCGCCCCCGCCCCGGGTTGGAGGCCTCCAGTCGTGGGGACCGTGATTTGGTGGCCTGTTGGGGCCCACAAATAGGTGTACAGGTATTCCGAGTAATAATAGTTATTACACATCAATGATCGATTTTAATAATTCTCAATGGTACTAATAATTGGATACCATTGTTAGTTTTCATTATTT
>NW_022144449.1:0-2525 GCF_007565055.1 Rhinopithecus roxellana
CTTCTTTCCAGTTTTCATATGTGGATATTTCCTTTGTCACTGTAATGTTCATTGCGCTGTGAAGTATCTAATTGCAGATCTCCAGAAAACTGTGCTAACAAACTGATCACTGAAGAGAAACGTGTAACTCTGTGAGTTGCATTCACACATGGCAATGCAGTTTCTCAGAAAGCTTCTCTTTAGTTATTATGTGAGGATATTTCCTTTATCACCAGGCTGCAACAGCTCCAAATATCACTTTGCAGATTCCACGAAAGAGTGTTAGCAAACTCTTCTTGAGGCAGAGTTGTAACTCTGTGAGATGAACTCACAGATCAGAAAGAAGTTTCTCAGAAAGCTTCTTTCACGTTTTGAACGGATGAAATTTCCTTTATCAGCTTAGGCCTCAATGTGATCCAAGAAGCCCTTCTCAGTTTCCCCAAAGACAGTGTTAATGGACTGCTCCACGAAACATAAGTGTAACTCTGTGAGATGAATTCACACATCACCAAGAAGTTTCTAAGAAAGCTTCTTTCAGTTTTCATCTGTGGATATTTCCTTTGTCACTGTAATGTTCATTGCGCTATGAAGTATCTAATTGCAGATCTCCAGAAAACTGTGCTAACAAACTGATCACTGAAGAGAAACGTGTAACTCTGTGAGTTGCATTCACAATGGCAATGCAGTTTCTCAGAAAGCTTCTCTTTAGTTATTATGTGAGGATATTTCCTTTATCACCATGTGCCCCTACAGGCTCCAAAATATCACTTTGCAGATTCCACGAGAAGAGTGTTAGCAAACTTCTTCTTGAGGCAGAGGTTGTAACTCTGTGAGATGAACTCACAGATCAGAAAGAAGTTTCTCAGAAAGCTTCTTTCACGTTTTGAACGGATGAAATTTCCTTTATCAGCGTAGGCCTCAATGTGATCCAAAGAAGCCCTTCTCAGTTTCCCCAAAGACAGTGTTAATGGACTGCTCCACGAAACATAAGTGTAACTCTGTGAGATGAATTCACACATCACCAAGAAGTTTCTAAGAAAGCTTCTTTCAGTTTTCACTGTGGATATTTCCTTTGTCACTGTAATGTTCATTGCGCTGTGAAGTATCTAATTGCAGATTCCAGAAAACTGTGCTAACAAACTGATCACTGAAGAGAAACGTGTAACTCTGTGAGTTGCATTCACACATGGCAATGCAGTTTCTCAGAAAGCTTCTCTTTAGTTATTATGTGAGGATATTTCCTTTATCACCATGTGCCCCTACAGGCTCCAAATATCACTTTGCAGATTCCACGAGAAGAGTGTTAGCAAACTTCTTCTTGAGGCAGAGGTTGTAACTCTGTGAGATGAACTCACAGATCAGAAAGAAGTTTCTCAGAAAGCTTCTTTCACGTTTTGAACGGATGAAATTTCCTTTATCAGCGTAGGCCTCAATGTGATCCAAAGAAGCCCTTCTCAGTTTCCCCAAAGACAGTGTTAATGGACTGCTCCACGAAACATAAGTGTAACTCTGTGAGATGAATTCACACATCACCAAGAAGTTTCTAAGAAAGCTTCTTTCCAGTTTTCATATGTGGATATTTCCTTTGTCACTGTAATGTTCATTGCGCTGTGAAGTATCTAATTGCAGATTCCAGAAAACTGTGCTAACAAACTGATCACTGAAGAGAAACGTGTAACTCTGTGAGTTGCATTCACACATGGCAATGCAGTTTCTCAGAAAGCTTCTCTTTAGTTATTATGTGAGGATATTTCCTTTATCACCATGTGCTACAGGCTCCAAATATCACTTTGCAGATTCCACGAAAGAGTGTTAGCAAACTCTTCTTGAGGCAGGTTGTAACTCTGTGAGATGAACTCACAGATCAGAAAGAAGTTTCTCAGAAAGCTTCTTTCACGTTTTGAACGGATGAAATTTCCTTTATCAGCGTAGGCCTCAATGTGATCCAAAGAAGCCCTTCTCAGTTTCCCCAAAGACAGTGTTAATGGACTGCTCCACGAAACATAAGTGTAACTCTGTGAGATGAATTCACACATCACCAAGAAGTTTCTAAGAAAGCTTCTTTCCAGTTTTCATATGTGGATATTTCCTTTGTCACTGTAATGTTCATTGCGCTGTGAAGTATCTAATTGCAGATCTCCAGAAAACTGTGCTAACAAACTGATCACTGAAGAGAAACGTGTAACTCTGTGAGTTGCATTCACACATGGCAATGCAGTTTCTCAGAAAGCTTCTCTTTAGTTATTATGTGAGGATATTTCCTTTATCACCATGTGCCCCTACAGGCTCCAAATATCACTTTGCAGATTCCACGAAAGAGTGTTAGCAACTTCTTCTTGAGGCAGAGGTTGTAACTCTGTGAGATGAACTCACAGATCAGAAAGAAGTTTCTCAGAAAGCTTCTTTCACGTTTTGAACGGATGAAATTTCCTTTATCAGCGTAGGCCTCAATGTGATCCAAAGAAGCCCTTCTCAGTTTCCCCAAAGACAGTGTTAATGGACTGCTCCACGAAACATAAGTGTAACTCTGTGAGATGAATTCACAC
>NW_022144450.1:0-51233 GCF_007565055.1 Rhinopithecus roxellana
GATTATCCCAGTTTTATTTCCTGGAATGGGTTTCCAGACTTTAGCATAGGGAGAGGGAACCCAGTCAAAACTGAGAGGTTTATTGCTGAGCTAAGAAGATGAAATTGAGAGTTCAGGGCAGGCCAAGTGTCAAAAGTTCACAGGGCATGGTATTAGTAAAGAAAGAGGTGCGTACGAAAACAGCACTGGAGATCCAGAGAAGGCCCCTCCCATCTTCTGCTTAGTATAACCAGCACGTATATGTTGGGAAGCTTCTTAAGGATGGAGAATGAACCACTCAAAAGATCAAGCAGAACTTTCCCTCAGAGCTCATGCGAGACTTGGAATAGTCAGTGTTCCCACCAGGCAAAATAGGAATATGTCATAATATGTAGGGAATCAGACAGAGTGCTTCGATGGATATCAAGTCAGGAAAAGTCAGGAAAAACAACCAGCTCTAGAATAAAGTCTGCTCCAGTCCAGTTAACTAATCTTAAATGCAAGCCTTGCTATAATCAAACTGTTTCCAAGTAACTAAATATGTCCCAGAACAAAGCTTGTACATACATAAGTATGTATATACAGTGAGACCTCTATGTCTATGGGTTCTGTGTCCGTGGTTTCAACCAAGTACAGACCAAAAATTGAAAAATTTAAAATAAAAACAGCAGTACAACAATAAAACCATACAAATTTTAAAATTTTTATTACTTTTTATATAATACAGCATACAACTATTTATATACAATGGAGCATAACAACTATTTACATGACATTTATGTTGTATTAGGTTTTATAAGTCATCTAGAAATGATTTAGAGTAAGAAAAAAAGGATGTGCATCGATTATGTGCAAATACTACACTATTTTATATAAGAGACTTGAGCATCCTCAGATTTTGGTATCCATGGGAGAGTTCTGGAACCAATCCCCCTTGGATACCAAGAGATGACTGAATATGCGTACGTATATACAGTATTCAACAAGGTAAACTTCACAAGGTATGACATTCAACAAAAATTAACAGTGTGGAAGAAAGCAGGGAAATATGACCTGTAATGAGAAAAAATACATTTAAAAAAATCCAAAAATAACACAGAAGATAGAATTAGTGTATTAGGACATTAAAACAGCTTTTATAACTATATCCCATATAGTCAAGAAAGTAAAGCAAAGCATATATGTATTAAGAAAGACACGGAAGATAGGTTGTACTAAGTTAAATACTATAAGCCCTAACACCACCACTTAAAAATAAATACAGCTAATAAGCCAACAAATACATATAATGTAATAACAAAATAAAAATCCAAAAGATGTCAGAAAGCAAAAAAAGGAGCAAAAAGCAAGTGGAACAAATAGAAAAAAATAGCAAGAGGGTAGATTTAAACCCAACAATATATTTTTAAAATCACATTAAATGTAAACAGTTTAGACATCCCAGTTAAAAAGCAGAGAGTGTTAGAATCAATAATCTCTATATGGGAAGGCATGCATGTGTATGGTGCACACTTTAAATTTAAAGATACAAACATATTACAAGTAAAAACATAAAGAAAGATCTATCATGCTAACACTATTCAGAAGAAAACTGCATAGCTATATTAAATATCAAATGCAGTAGATTTTAGGAGAAAAGATATCACCAAGGATAAATATAAAAATTATTTTTATATTTTTTATGCTATATTTTATATTATATTTTATAAATATACATAAAATACAATTTATTTTTAATGATAAATGGATCAGTCATCAGGAGGATATCACAACCCTACATGTTTATATGCACCTAACAACAGAGCTTCAAAATACACGAGGCAGAAACTTAAAGTTAGAAATTTCAGCAGTTGTTACTCAATTATTGATAAAACAGGTAGACAGAGAATCATCAAGTATATAGAAGACTTAAACAAGACTTCAACTAAATTGACCTAAGGAGCATATATAAAACATTCTTCCCCAAAACAGAATTACCTTCTTTGTAAGTGCATACGGAACTGGAACTTTTACTGAGAAAGGCTATATTTTGGACAGGTAGCTATATTAAATATAAACTATTAAATTTAATATTTACTGTTTAGTAAATATGAAATATATTAAATATATAATATTAAATATAAACTGTATAGCTGTTTTAAATATCAGATGCAGTAGATTTTAGGAGAAAGAACATCACTAAGTATAAGAGGGTTATTTTTTAATGATAAATGGATCAATCATCAAGAGGATATTAACAATCCACATGTTTATATGCACCTAATAACAGAGCTTCAAAATACGTGAAGCAGAAATTCATGATTATAATTACAAATTTCAGCAGTTGGCCAGGTGCAGTGGCTCATGCCTGTAATCCCAGCACTTTGGGAGGCCAAGGCAGGTGGATCACCTGACATCAGGAGTTCGAGACCAGCCTGGCCAAAATAGTGAAACCCCGTCTCTACTAAAAGTACAAAAATTAGCCAGGCATGGTGGCAGGTGCCTGTAATCCCAGCTACTCAGGAGGCTGAAGCAGGAGAATCATTTGAACCTGGGAGGCAGAGGTTGCAGTGAGCCAAAATTATGCCACTGAACTCCAGCCTGGGCGACAAGAGCGAGACTGTTACACATAAACACACACACACACACACAAAGGAATTTCAGCAGTTGTTTCTTAGTTATTGATAAAACAAATAGAGAATCATCAAGTATGTAAGACTTAAACAAGACTTCAATTAAGTTGACCTAAGGAACATATATAAAACATTCTTCCCCAAAACAGAATATGCATTATTTATAAGTGCATATGGAACTGGAACTTTTACTAAGATAGGCCATATTTTGGACAAGATAGAGCAAGTCTCAGCAAATTTAAAAGGATTCCATCATACAATGTATATTCTGTGACAAGGGAATTATTGATTTAACAATCAATTACAGAAACATCTTTGAAACTTCACTCAACTAGTTGGAAATTAAACAACACACTTCTGAATAACCCATCATCAAAGAGGAAATCATCAATGTGTAAATATCTATTTTATAAACTCTTTCTGACTACTGTCATAACATTTCGATTTCTTATTTCTATTTCTGTTTATGACTGTGCCAAACTAAATGAAACAATCAAAACCTAATGCTTCTGAACCTTCTTCCAGGTTTCTTGGTAGAGCATAGAAAAATGGTTCAGGTGCCTACAGCCTTGCTAGAGGTAAATCATAGGACATTACATCACTTACTTTGGCATGGGCAAAGGTTTGGAGACAGAGACTTCAAATATTTAACTATGGTTGTTCAGGTAGTCAAATTATGGGTAATTTTTGTTTTCCATACTATATTTGAAATTTTAAAAATATCCTACAGAGTTGACAATATATTTATAAACGGGGGAAACATCGTTTTTATTACAAACAAATATGGAAGACTTCTGGGTTCACGAATGGTGAAGTAGTTTGGATTGAACAAATCCTGTAATATAATAACAAGTATAACTCTTAGCAGAATATAAACAACAATTATTCAAAGTTAACTACAGAATGACCAAAAGCAGACAGAAACTGGAGGAGGTTTGACCCTGGATAATGGGACCACATTGAATCAGACTAACATTTATTCTGCTTTTTCCATAAGGTTACCCCCTCGTCTGGGTAGCACTGGATGACCAGAACTTATAAATATATTTACGTTCATACTGGTTTGACATGTCACAGTGACTGAGCACGAACATCTCAGGGAGGTGACCACAGAATGTAGAGTGCACATATTTACATATAAAAACCCCTGAAAATTTTAGCTGACCCCTGAACATACGTGGAGAATCCAAGGAGCCCAGCAAAAAGTGACAGGTGAATGATTTAAAAAGCTCAATAGTTCAAGTACTGCATGGCACATAGAAGAGACTTTGGAACTTAAATTTAGTTATATTAGAGGTCAATAGAAATAAAAATTTCTATTGAAACTTAAAAAGTCAAACCTTAGGAATCAATTCTATATCCCAAGACTAAACATTCATCCTAAAAATAAATGTAAAAGTGAAACAGACTTGCCCTAACCAAAGGAAAAAACAATCTTCTACAATGTCAGGATGGTCAACCAAGAATTCAACTGCCTGCTAGAGCAAAGATCTCAAGAATCAAGATAAAAAAACTCAATAGAAACAGTCAGTGAGATGCCATGGATTTGGAGGCTAGCAGACAAAGACTTTTGAACTGCTTCTATAAATATATTTAAGAATACAACGGAAAAGGTGGTAATAATGAGTGAACAATGAGAAATGCCAGAATAGAAATGAGAACTTTCCAGAAGAACCGAATAGAAATTCTAAAAGTGAAAACTGTAACAACAGAAATTGTAAAATCCTCTGGCTGGGCTTAACAGATTGAAATAGAAAACAAGATCTATTAATTTGATTTCAGATCATCAGAAATTATACATTATGAAAAGTAGAGATAATAACTTCAGTGAGATAAAAAGTGGAGCAAAAAAAATTTGAAGAAATAGTAGCCCCCCAAATCTCTAAATTTATGAAAAACATAAACTTACTCATCAACAAATATTAAGACAACCAATTCTGATAAATCAAACACACACTCTCTCTCAAGCACATCATAGTAAGATTGCTAGATGTCAAACACAAAATTCTGAAAGCAGCCAAAGGAAATGATACATTATATACAAGGTAGCAAGGATAGGCAAGGGTGCATACTCCCCTGACTTCTATTCAACACAGTATTGAAAATCCTAGCCCATGCAACATGTCAAGAAAAAAAAAAAACAGGCTGGGCACAGTGGCTCATGCCTGCAGTGCCAGCACTTTGCAAGGCCAAGGTGAGAGCATCACTTGAGGCCAGGAGTTCAAGATCAGCCTGGACAACATAGTGATATCCTGTCTGTACCAAAAAAAAAAAAAAAAAAAAAAAATTCAAAAAATTAGCTGGACATGGTGGCACACACACCTGTAACCCCCAGCTACTCAAGAGGCTGAGGTAGGAGAATTGCTTGAGTCCAGGACTTCAAGGTTGAAGTGAGCTATGATCATGCCACTGCAATTTAGCCTGGTGTCAGACTGAGACACTGTCTCAAAATTTTAAAAAAAGAAAATTTACATTTATTTTATATATGTGGAAATATAAGGAGGAATAAGAGAAGGGAAAATAAAAAGTAAAAGCTGTTTATATTTGCAGATGAGATGGTTGTTTATTTAGAAAATCCTAAGCAATGTACAAAACAACTACTAGAACAAATAAATTTAGCAATGTCTCTGGATTCAAGAGCACCATATAATGATCAATTGTATATTTATTCAGTAGCAGCAAATAATTATAACATGAGCTATTTTAAATAAAAAATAGCTGAGAATAAATTTAACAAAATATGTAAATACATGCACACTGAAAACTATAAAATACTTCTGATAGGATTAATAGATGATCTGAATAAATGAAGAGATATACCGTGCTCCTGGATTAGAAAGTTAATATTCTTAAGATGTCATTTCTCCCAAAATTTATCCATAGATTTGGTGCAATTTTGATTGAAACTGCAACAGACATTTTTGGCAATAGGCAATAAATTGACAAATTTATTCTAAAGTTTATTTTGAAAATCAAAGGTTTAAAACATCTTGAAGAACATCTTGAAGTTTAAAACATCTTGAAGAACAAAATTGGAAGATCCATGCTACCTGATATCAAGACTTCTATGAAGCCAAAATAATCAGGACAGTATGGCAGTGTGGTAAGGATAGACAGAGAATGGATACATAAAAGGTCAATTGATTTTTTACCAAGGTGCCAAGACAATTCAATAAGGAAAGAAAGTCCTACCTACATGTGATGTGGGAACAACTGGATACACAATGAGAAACTAAACTTTGCACCTACTTCATCCCTCACATACAAATTACTATTAGGTGGACCTAAAAATAAAAGTAAAACTATAAAACGTCTAGAAGCAAATATAGGTCAGTCTCCTTACTAAACTGGCTAAGCAAAGATTTTCTTTAAGAAAAGATAGCAAAAGCTCTAAATGTAAAAGAAAAAATTGACAAATTGGACTTTACCAAAATTGAGAACTTCTCATCAAAAGGTAATGGGCATTAAGAAAGTAGGCCAGGCACGGTGGCTTATGCCTGCAATCCCGGCACTTAGGGAGGTGGAGGTGGGCAGATTGCTTGAGCTCAGGAGTTGAAGACCTGCCCAGGCAACGTGGGGAAACCCCATATCTACTAAAATTACAAAAATTTCCTAGGTGTAATGGCACACACCTGTAATCCCAGCTACTTGGGTGGCTGAGGCAGGAGAATCACTTGAGCCTCAGAGGCAGAGGCTGCAGTGAGCTGAGATGGTATCATTGCACTCCAACCTGGGCAAAAGAGTGAGACCCTGTCTCAAAAATAGAAATGAATAAGCATATCAGAATATGTAATAAGCTCTAAAAATATACACAAAACATCTAATTAAACAGTTGAAAAATACTTGAGCACATACTTCACCAAAGATACACAAATAACGATAAACATGTATAAAAGTGGTCAATATCATTGGATGTTAGGGAAGTGCTAAATAAGTCCACAATATGTCATCACTTCACACTAACTAGAATGGCTAAAATTAAAAAGATTAATAACACCAACTATGGATGAGAATATTAAGAAACTAGAACCATCACACATTGGTGGTAGAGATATACATGGAAAAAGAGCTTGGCAGTTTCTTATAAAGTTAAACAAGCCGGGTGCAGTGGCTCACACCTGTAATCCCAGCACTTTGGGAGGCCAAGGTGGGTGGATCACCTGAGGTCAGGAGTTCAAGACCAGCCTGGTCAACGTGGTGAAACCCTGTCTCTACTAATAATACAAAAATTAGCCGGACATGGTGGCATGTGCCTGTAATCCCAGCTGCTCTGGAGGCTGAGACAGGAGAATTGCTGGAACCTGGGAGGCAGAGGTTGCAGTGAGTGGAGATCACACCATTGCACTCCAGCCTGGGCAACTGAGCAAGACTCCATCTCAAAGAAAAAAAAAAAAAAAAGGTTTAACATACATCTCCTCTATCACCCAGTAAATCCACTTCTAAATATTTGACAATACCACACACACATTCACGCAGACACACAGACACCCAGACACACAGAAAACACCTCTACAAGAATGCTCGTAGTAACTTTATTCATAATATCAAAGTAGAAATAATGAAATTTTCATCAGCGGGACAGTGGATAAACAAACTGTGGTATGTTCATAAAATGGAAGACAACATAGCAATAAAAGAGGTAAATATTGATCCCTGCAACCACGTGGATGAATCCAAAACCATTAAGCAAAAGAAGGCAGACATATACTAAATACTGTATTTTTCCATTAATATGAAGTTCGAAAAGAGAGAAAACTAATTTATGGTGATAGAGACCAGAGCAATGGCTGCTTATGGAAGGAGGTGGAAATTGATTGCACAGGGACGTAAGGGAATTTTCAGGAATGATGGAACTGTTCTGTTTCAATCGTAGTGGTGGTTACAGGAGTGTATACATTTATCAAAACTCAACACATTTTACATTTAAGATCTGTGCAATGTAAATTTTACTTCAAAAAACTCATCTCAGGGAACTTAAAGGGGCTATTAAAATTCTTTTATTATGCAGGAGAGATTTTTAAAATCAAATGTTGTTTAATATAAAATAAGTGGTGCATTTGCTGGAACTTGGAAATTATTCTCCTGTACTTCATTTCTAATAGTAGTAATAGTTATTATTTTAAAGCAAGATTCCATACAAAAATATGACCGGGTGTGACAGGGCTATTCACAGGAAAGAAGTAAAGAGTCTAATCTGGCATATGAAGGCTAATCACAACTGTGTGAGGACTCTATGTATTCTTCTACCTGTCTTCAGCTGTTACGTCACTTTAAAGCCTGGATTTTACATCCTGAGACTATTTGACTGTAGAACTTACTCTAGTGGTTACTAAAGTTCCATGTCAATAGTATTAGGTTGGTGAAAAAGTAATTGTGGTTTCTGCCATTAATAGTTATGGCAGAAACCACAATTACTTTTTCAACAACCTAATAGTTATAAATGACAAAGAATGTATTTTTGCCATACACAGTTTATGAAACGTGGCTCACCCTTCTTCTGGGCAGCTTCCTAGACTTCTCTACAGGCTTCTGCCCAAAGAAAATCCATGCAGGCTGTGTGCCTCCAATATCTCTTCTGTTTAAAAAAAAAAGTAAAGGAACTATTTGGCATATAGGAAAAAAAAAGATTGTGTAGAAAACAACCTGACTGAGTCTCATTAGGGCTTCCTGATTTATTTCAGGGGTCCACATATATGTAAGTGTTTAATTATATATGTATTCATTTTTATCTCATATTTTACCCATATACACAGCCATTGTAGAGTTTAAATTCCCTTACTCATAACAAGATATTTTCAAGCAAATTTAATTCATGTTTTTACCTTCCAGAGAAATTAAAAAACAGTATGGCCCTGTGTCAAAATGATCACTGCTAAGTGTTGTTTTCATGTTTTAAAAAATATCATTATTATTATTTTTGTTAGCTTGCCTGCAGGACAACATTATCATCACATAACAGCCTACATAAAGACTCTTCAAGAGCCCATAACAACACATCTTTCTGATAGGTAAAACATTTTGTTAATATTCTAGTTTGAAGGAATGGTGTTAGGAAGAACTTTGGAGAGACCATTTTTATTTTTTTTTTAGTAAGAATGCAAATATTCTATGACATGGTTTGGCTGTGTCCCTCCCCCAAATCTCATCTTGAATTGTAGTTCCTGTAATCCACATGTGTCGTGGAAGGGACCCAGTGAGAGGTAATTGAATCATGGGGGTGGTTACCCCCATGCTGCTATTCTCATGATAGTGAGTGAGTTCTCACAAGATCTGATGGTTTTATAAGGGGCTTTTCCCCATTTTGCTCGACGCTTCTCATTGCTGCCACCATGTGAAGAAGGATGTGTTTGCTTCCCCTTCTGCCATGATTGTAAGTTTCCTGAGGCTTCCCCAACCATGCTGAGCCGTGAGTCAGTTAAACTTTTTTCCTTTATAAATTACCGAGTCTCGGACATGTCTTTATTAGCAGCATGAGAACAGACTAATGCACTATATAAGGATTGAATGTTTATAACATGAGAATGAATTCATTCATCTCTAATAAAACATATTTATGACTAGAAGAAAAGATGTAGTTAAATGAAAAGCTTCCAAAGAACCTGGCCAAAACCACGATTATGAGTTTCAGCACTAAGTATTGATCTCATTAGCTATTTTCCCATTTCTATGACTTGCAATTGGAGTAATCACATTATGTGCAATCCATAGATAAATATGCCAGGCTTTTCTTTTAGCCAGTCCTATACATTTCATCTCATACCAAAGCTTTCAGCTAATTACTCAAAGCAGCAAAAGTACATCTATTTTGTTTGCATTTCATAATCTTTCCTCTCCTCTTTTTTTATTTCACCAACAGATATTAGTACGTGGTGACATCATGGGAGCAAACTGCAGTAGTGTTAAAATTATAAAATTGCCATTAAATTATTCCATTCAATAAATATTGACTGATTGCCTTACTATGTGTCAGGCACTGCTCTTGGCATTGAGAAACAGATGGAAACCCAATGGACAAAAAATTTGCCTGCCCAAAACTTATATTCTAGTACAGGGATGCAGACAGTAAGCAAGATAAGTACATATAGGATGTCATAAATGGTGACAATTGAACAGTTATAAAGAAACATCTAAATAAAGGGAAATTACTGACTCCCATCATCTGCCAGCCATGACTGAGAAGAGGATCTTTTTCCTTAACTGATAAACTCAGGTCCTTCCAATGCTGGTCATTTACTTAATTGCAACATGGGCTCAGAAACGTGTCTTCCACCTAATCTGGTAGGTTATCTGAGTTCTTACACACTTCATATATACAAAATTATATTAGATGTTGTCAATTCATTTGCTTTCACGAGGTTGTTTGGACTGAGTTTTTATTGTTGGCACCAGTGGGAACCTGGTAAGGGCATAGATTCTGGTTCAAATCCCAGCTCTCGCCAGCTGTGTGACCATAGGCAAAATACTGAACTTCTCTGTGCTTCCGTCTCTTTAGCTACAGAGAGGGGATATTATAGTACCTACCACATAGGGTTGTTGTGATAATGTGTATTCAAAGCAGTTAGAGCAGTACCTGACGAAAAGTTGATTAAATAAAACAATACAAAGATTACTTTGAGCATCCACTTACCAGGGTTTCAAATTTAGGTTAGGTTGAAGGTCATGTTCAATGCCTCACCCACACCTAAAATATTGCCAGTAACTGCCGCTTGGTTAACTACATACCTTGGAATGATGTTAGATTTTGTGAGGTTTTTTTGTGAAACTTTAAAGAGATGGATGTGTTTCCTAGTTACAATGTGATTTTGAAGGGGAAAAAAAGTCTCTTATCAACAAGACTTATCTGCTATATATTCATTATTGCCATTTTCCCTCCACAAGAAGGTAAGCTCCATGAAGGCAAGGTTTTTAGTTTTGTTTGGTTTTGGTTTTTGCTTTGTTTCTGTTGTTTACAAACGTATCCCACATACCTAGAATAGTATATATGGCACATGGTAGGCATTCAGTGCTTTTGTTCAATAAATGAATAAAATAATAGATAAATAAGTGAATGAATAAATGGAAAAAAAGCAGCATTTAAAACCTGGTTATTAAACCAGGTTTAGTTTCAGCTTAGTCACTACCCCCAGTAGGGCTCCATGACTTACCTATCTGTAGAATATACTCACTTCTGTAACTTTTTTGAATGCTAATGTATACAAGGTAATCTACTAAACTGTGAGCCCTCAAAAAACTCACAATTTGGTAGCACAGATATGAAAGATACCTAAATAAATAATGCAATGTACTCCAAGAAGAAAAAGAAAAGGAAAGCCAGAGAGATAACTGGAGGAATCAGAGAAGATTCCTTACTGACCTTTCACCTTTCAGGGGTATTTGGACTGATTCATATGGTCCTCCCATGAAGTCTTCTTCAATACATCTTTTGAAAATTAAGATATTTGTCAATTTCACAGACCGTGTGAAACCCTGACAAAAAATACCTGAGAAATTCTAGCAAAACAAGATACCCTCATGTACAAAAGCAACTAAGCCATGAAAGAGGACAGTTGTTTTCTGGGAAACTCTGGTGAGATTTTGTAAGCCTGATTATTTTTAGTTGATTTATATGTATTTACAGTTTCAGTTGTTCGTTACTTCTCAGAGTTATTTATGTTATTTAATTTGTAGAAATACACACGATTGTGTGACATATACATGGTGAGAATTTGTTTCCCTGACAATGATTACTTATATTTGTACAGAATAACATTACAAATGCATTAAATCCAGATACCCAGAAGAAATTGCAGCCATAAATTTTATTTGCTAGAAAAAAATAGACAGGAACATTTTTTTTTTCTTTTTTTACCTTTTTTTAAGATTTAATTCTTACGATATTAAAGAAAAGACTGCCTGGTGTATTTAAAAGCAAGTATACTAAAAGTCATTTATGATCATGATAATGCAAGTACTGTGAATGAAATTTTTATTTTAAAAAGTTGAAAAGTGTTCTGTTTTGTACATGAAAAGTGAAAAATATTGAGGTGAGAATATTAGATCTTTTTTAATTAAATTCTCTAGTTTGTTTGTTGAACCATCGTCAGATGTATTTTGAAGTGAATACATTGAACTGGCATTAAACTCTGGAATCACAATAATAGCACCTAACACTTACTGAGCATTTCCTTTACGTCAGGAATTCTTCTAAGGCCTTTATATTTACTAACTCATTGCACGCTCATAAGACTCCTGTGAGTTAGATGATTTTATCATCTCAAGCATAGATTAATAAATCAAATGCGAAGCATTGGGAAATTGCAATCGTTCAGGGCCAGTAAGTGATAGAGGAGAAATCTGAACCAAGACCCCTCTAATTCCACAACCCTGAATGACCCCTACACCACCGTGTTGACCCACCGTGACCTGAGTGGTGATGTTGTAGTTGTAATCATGGCAGTGATCCAGCCTCTGCCTATAAAGTTTGGGGATTTCTTCCCCATAAGATTACTAGCATTTCTTTGGTAACTATTACACTGAAGTGCTGTAGAATTCTGTGAATAATGTATAAAAAGCAGCTTACAAAAAAAGTTCAAATGCTAAATCTTGGCAAATTTCAAACATATTTTCTATGTGTTTTCATGGTATTAGCTTTCAATCACATCATTTATTTTTAATTTTTTTCCCTTGGAATGTAATCTCATCATTTCTAATCCACTGAGGTTTTAAAAACATAAACAAGACTCAATCACAGACAGGGATACGGGAGAAAAAAAACACAGATTGAGCACTAATTGGGCCGGGCCTGGTCTGGGGGTTTACTGGCTTTACCTCAAATAAAAGACAAAAATTATATTGTTCATGCACACACGCATTCATGCATTGATGAATTTCAAGTTGGAGATGTATAGGTAAAAATGGGATAGGTTTAGAAGCTGGGAGGGGACTGACCCTGGGCTCAAAACTATGGAAAGGGATGAGGTGGGGATGCTTTGCGATGACATTACAGGCAGTTTATCACCATCTGAAAAACTATATATTTGACTTACTTGTTTATTGTCTGTTTCTCTCTAGTAGAACATAACCTGCATGAGGGCTCAGATTGTTTTTTGTTTTCTTTACTGTTGTATTTTCAGGGTCTACTCTGGAACAAGGCCTAGCATACCATAGGCATAAATACTTTTTGAGTGAATGAATAAAAGAATGAATCATTTCAAAAATATTTATTGTGTGGTGCCAGTCACTCCACTGGTGCTGGGGTGTTCATGATGAGAGACAATGCCCTTCTCTTCATAGAATTGTGGTCTAGTATAAGAGACGAACAAACAATAGGATATTATCGTTTGGTATGAAAGGTAGTACTGTGAGAACAGGAATTCCAAAAGCTCTGGTGTGATTCTGTGGATCTAATCCCATTCTGGGGAGGCAGACTGGCTTTCTTAGATGAGGCAAGAGCATCTAAGCTGAGACCTAGGCAATGGGGGAGTAGCCAGACAAGTAGGCAAAAGGAAATTAGAGGAACAAGGCTGAAGGGTAGCAAGGTTGCTAGTAATGTCCTCATTTTCGTTTTGAGAAAATTAAAGGTCAGAAAAGTAAAGTGATTGGCCCAAGACCACATGGAATCAAGGTTTCAGCTCAGGGGCTCATGCCTGTAATCCCAGCACTTTAGAAGGCTGAGGTGGGCAGATTGCTTGAGCCCAGGAGTTTGAGACCAGCCTGGACAACATGACAAAACACTTTCTCTATAAAAAATACAAAAATTATTCCAGCATGGTGGTGCACACCTGTAGTTCCAGCTATGTGGGAGGCTGAAGTGGGAGAAACACTTGAGCCTGGAAGGTAGAGGCTGCAGTGAGCCATGATTGTGCCACTGCGCTCCAGCAAGCAAGTGAGCGAGCGAGCGAGCGAGCACCCACTCACGCACGCACGCAAGCAAGCGAACGATTCCAGCTCTGTTCTGTCTGCATCCGAATGTCATGATGTTTTTAGTCTGCCGTGTGCAAGACCCACAGACCAGAGTCTCCTTGTGTGTCAATTCCCCTCCACGTGTGGCAATAACATTCCAAATGGTAAAAGGTGACTGTTCTGATTCCTGCCTAGTATCATTCATCTCATCTCTTACTATTTAAAATATTCCTCAGAGAACCGCAAAGCTAACTTTTCATTTTTTCTATGTGATGTAGGCTGGGACCAAGGTAAACATACAAAAAGTTGTGTTCACTTTCTTAGGACTCCAGAGATCCATTGTGTGGACTAAGATGTATATTTAATCAGCGTAGCTTAAAGGATTGGAAGAATTCACGCGCCTTCCCGAAAGGCTGATGTTTCCCCTGGGCAACGGCTTACATATGGGGATTGTTGTTGAGAATCATCACTTAACAATTTGCTCTACCAAACTCTGCAATAACCAGAGACTAACTCTAATGGAAGATTGGGGGTGTTTTAAGATAATACCATCTGCGACTGCAGCCTTTATTCCACATGTTATCTTTGCATTCTTCGGGAGACTTCATTTGTCCTGGCCCACAGAACCACACGTTTTCTGAGTTGGAAGTGTTTCTGTCCTTTTATTTTGCATTTCTGTGATAACCATTGCCTCCTGTGCTCTGGATTTTGCTGTCTTCCCTTCACCGATGTGTGTTCAGTGGGTGTCTCACAAAGGTAGGAATCTGTAAAAGGCAGCCGGATTTAATCTGTTTTTGAAACCATGGGGGACTATAATAAGGTTCACTGCTGAGAAAAATTACTCCGAGTGCTTCAAACAGGCAATTCTAAGTACCTGAATGGTTTTTCTATCACAGCATTATTAACAAGACCCTTCAATACTCTTCCTGGCCATTTTCTCCATTTAGGGACAAGATTGGGAAAATCTGAGTCTCAGCTTTAGCTCTGCCATCTAGAATTATTTCACCTTCTTGAGCCTCAGCGTCCTAACCTGTAAAATGGGAATAGTAACAGTGGACTTGCCTATTTCAGTGTTGTTACAAGGAACAAATGAGATATATGTCAACATACTTGTAAACTGTATTCTGTAAATGTAAGCTGTTAATATTGCTATGACTACCCATGGATTAAGTGGTTGTTTTCCTTTCAGCTCTCTTCTTATGACAAGTAGTTATTTCAAGCGTGAGGACTTGGCTCAGATGGTGTAGAAACGTGCTGCTGAATGTCAGTAATACCTCTGGACTGCATTCGTTCACAAAAGTGAAGAACAATATCAAATTCAGGAACTTTGCATGAGGAGTTCTATTAATGTCTACTTCCTGAGAGAAGACAGTTGAGAACTTCTAGAATTCTGATCAGTGATATCTTATCTATTTTTAAAGGACTGACTTTAGAACTGAGGACTTTGTAAATAAGAAGTAGATTATCCAAAAGGTATAACATAACAGTTAAGAGTTTGGGCTTTGGAGTCAGCCCAGTGTTCTACCAGTGTTTTAGTTTGGGATTGTATTAGCTTATGCTTCATGAAAAAATTAATCTTGAAATATCAGTGGTTTAGCATATTGTAATTTGTTCTTTTGTAAAAACTGTTGCAAGTCAATAATGATTCTCCTTCATTCAGTGTCTCAGGAATCCAGGGTCCTTTCAGCTTAAGACATTATCTCAATATATGGCTCTCAACATACCAAGGAAAGGGGAGAAGTTCATATAAAATAGATACATTAGCTGTTGTATGCCTAGAGATATTAGCTGTCATTTCCGTCTATGTTTCATTACCAAGAAAAGTTATATGGCTTTGCCCAACTATCAAGATATGGGTATTATAATCTTCCCATTTTGCCAGGAAGGAAATATCCGTTAAGGGGAAACATTGGGCATTTTTTTCTATACCCAACTCAACTAGCCAAGTGAGTTTTGGCAACTTAGATGTTTTCATGCATAAAATAAAACTAATAGGCTGGGCATGATGGTTCACTCCTGTAATTCCAGCACTTTGGGAGGCCAGTGAGGGTGGGTCATAAGGTCAGGAGATCGAGACCATCTTGGTTAATGTGGTGAAAACCCATCTCTACTAAAAATACAAAAAATTAGCTGGGCGTGGTGGCGGGTGCCTGTAGTCCCAGCTACTCAGGAGGTTGAGGCAGGAGAATGGTGGTAACCTGAGAGGCAGAGCTTGCAGTGAGCTGAGATCGCGCCACTGCACTCCAACCTGGGTGGCAGAGCGAGACTCTGTCTCAAAAAATTAATTAATTAATTAATTAAATAAAAGTAATAGTAGTTTCTACTTTATGTGGCTATTGTGCACATAACATGAGATAATGTACATCCAACATGTAGCATACCTGGCACAGAATAAGTGCATAATAAATGTTAGATAATATTATTGTTGTACTGATTAATGGATTAATTGACCCATAGTCAGTTATATCAAGTGTTAATAAAGAAACTCCATGGCTGACCTCTGAATCACTTGGAGATTTGTCAGCACCAGAACAGCTTTATTTTCAGGAGGCTTTACCTTTTTTCCCCACAATTATTAAAATGTTATACATCTTACAGTTTCTAGAGTATCAAGAGTTTCTTAGTGAAACTCTTCTCTTGCTATGAAACCAACATTCGCTTAATTTAAATCTGTTTTATCCAAAGGCCAGATGAAAATGCATTTGTGTGATAAGATGTCAACTCTTGAAGGGTTTGTTATTTTCCATATCCATTGAGCAAGATCATGGTGGGCCATTTCCAGGTGGCTGCTTTGTTTGTATTTAAAACCATCTGAGTTTTATTCTTCTAGTAAATCAACAGATGGAAAGATTAAAGCAGGTGCATCCAGCAGGCAGAAAAATTATGAGTTCTGGCCATTGATGCTAGAGCCTCAATGGAAGGGAAAGGGGGCCGGGCATGGTGGCTCATGCCTATAATCTCAGCACTTGGGGAGGCCAACGTGGGTGGATGTCTTGAGCCCAGGAGTTCAAGACCAGCCTGGACAACATAGCAACATACCATCTCTACAAAAAAATACAAAAATTACCAAGTGTGGTAGTACACATCTGTGGTCCCAGCTACTCAGGAGGCTAAGGTGGGAGGATTGTTTGAGCCTAGTAGATTGACGCTGTAGTGAGCCATGATCATGCCACTGCACTTCAGCCTGGACGCCAGAAAGAGCTCCTGTCTCAGAAAAAGAAAGGAAGGAAAGGAGGCAAGGGAAGGAAGGAAGGCAGTCAGGAAAGAAGGAAGGAGGGAAGGAGGGAGAGAGGAAGGAAAGAAGGAAGAAAAAAGGAAAATAACATTTGGACTATCTGCTGTATGCTGGGAACTTGACATATCACTTTAATCCTCAGGGCAAACTTACAAGGTCAGTTTTATTCCTCAGTTTGCAGATAAGAAAACTGAGTCTCAGAAGGGCCGAGTAACTGACCCATGGTCTCAAGGCTAGTAAATGGCATGGCTTGGATTTGAACCATGTTTTAAGGGAGAGGAAAAGTAATAGAAAGAACATACACAGTGAACCAAGAAAGAGCTGAGTTTGAATCTTGGCTTTGCTACTTATTAACATGATATCTAGATTAAGTTACTTAGTCCAGTTTATCCATCTGTAAAAGGAAAATAATGATAATTTTTATGATAATAATAACAAGTTATGTAGGACTTACTGTACCCAGTTTTTATGTGCCTTATGTATATTACTCTACTTAATCCACACAACCACCTGATTGAAGTAGGGGACATTATTATCCCTCTTTTACAGAACACAAAAGTTCACAGAGTGGGTAAGCAGCAGAGCGTGAATTCAAACCCAAGGGACTGGCTCCAGAGTCCAAGTCCTTAGCTGATAGCTGCCCTCCATATTCACAAGAATAATAGTATCCAGAACAAATGAGAGAACACATAAAGTGCAATGCATGCCTATTTTAGGGCTTCAGCAAATACAAGTCATTATCACTTTCCTACTCTACAGTACTGGTGTGTTATTTCCAAGGGGATAGCTTCCCTCCAGGAAGAAGCAATCTAACTTGGGAACCGTGGAGCACTGGCCCAGCTATGAATGATGCTTCACTCCTTTTATCCATCAAAAAGTTTCCATCTCACCCTTATATTGTCTTGGATTCTATTCTTCTATGGAACAGACATTTGCAATTTCTCCCAGTGTTAAGGAAATCGAATACAGGATGGTACTGTGCTGTCTCCGTTAGTCTGTAGCTGGTAGGTCGTCTGCCCAATGGGAAGGCTGTGGGTGATGATGTGGCAGGAGATTAAGGCATTTGAGAGACCATCCATCAAATGGTAAGTTAGCTGGATAGTATAATTGCTTGGAGATTTTATCATATATTTGGCTTTTTTGCTAAAGGAGAGCTTAACTATAATCCTCTTCAATTGATTAGCCATTATTTCTGTTGTTGAGCCAAGTTGTTAAGAATCCGCAGTTCCCCATTCCCTTTCGGTTCATTTTATCACAGAAATCTGAAAGAGGAAGGCAAGTTCTACTTTCAGATGCGCAGTTAAATGGACAGAAACAATCAGAGGCCTGCCATCTTTGGATTCAATATGGTATCTAATGAATTGGGAGGAAACTGTGAAAGAGAGCAACCTTTTCTAGCTGAACAGAGAGATGATTAACTACGTTGACTACAAAGAGCAGTCATTGTAAGTTACTGTGGAAATATTTTCCAAACCTCTAGGCAAGAGCATAGGCTCAGTGAAGACAAATAACTCTCAGAGTCCTTTTTTTAGGTGAGTCCATAAGGGAGCTGCAACTTAGGAACACTCTAATGGCCTTCGTTTAATCTTCCTTTGTGACACTGAATTTAAAAAGTAAAAGTCAGGGTTAGGAGAAAAAGCAGTCTTTTAGGATAGCTTTGTGTTCTTACCTCTCACCCCAAATTTAAGACCTGGAAAACAGTACACACACGTTCACACACACACACACACACACACACTTACTTTAGCATTGTATATCACAGGAGTTGCTGGCTGTCCTTGGTGACTTATAGGAACATTAGAGTAGTTTAATTCAGCAGACATAACTGAAGACATATCCTGTTCAAGGCAGTGGACTAATTACCTCGCTGCATTAAAAAAAAAATGTCTACAGCAGTCACCTTGATACTGCCTTCTAACCCCCATCTAATCAGTTACCAAATCCTGTTGACTCTACTGCAAAGACATTCCCTGTATTCGTCTGTTTTTGCATTGCTGTGAAGGGATACCTGAGGCTGGGTAATTTGTAGAGAAAAGAGATGTACTTGTCCGTGGTTCTGCAGGCTGTATGAGAAGCATGGTGCCAGCATCTGCTTCTGGTGAGGACCTCAGGAAGATTCCAGCCATGGCAGAAGGCAAAGGGAGCCAGTGCCTCTTGTGGCAAGAGTGGGAGCAAGACAGTGGTTGGGGGAGGTGCATGGCTTTTTAAACAACCAGCTCTCTGTGAACTCAGAGAACTTACTCATTACCACAAAGACAGCATCAAAACATTCATGAAAGATCCACCCCTATCCCCAAATACCTCCCACCAGGCTCCACCTCCAACACTGGGGACTACGTTTCACCATGAAATTTGGAGGGGACACACATCCAAACTCTATCATCCCCTTCACTTCCTTCCAGTTGCCACACGTGGCTCAGGCCTGCGCCACCCCACTGGCTTCTCACCAGGCTCCCCAGGGCATTCCCCTTCCTTTGAACATCAGTCTGTCCTTTCAAATGCAAATTTAATTCTGCGGCCTTCCCATTGAGAACTCTTCAGTGATCCCAGCTGCTCCAAGCAGAACAATGGAATCCACCTCACGTTTTCCAGAGACCTTTGTGTGCTGGCCCTCCTGTGCCTGGCCAGTGTCCCCACGTGCCCCCTTCTGGCTGCCCTGCTCTCCAGTGTCACTTGCTGTCAGTCATTTCCTCCAACAAGCCCTGTCCTTTCCTGCCTCATAGTCTTTATGTATCTGTGTCTTCTGCCTGCACAACTTTTCACCCTGACTTCACCTAGCTAACTCCTAGTCATCCTTCAGGTTCTTACCTTAAATGTTATTTTCTCAAAAGATAAATAAATAAGGCTCGGTATAGTGACTCACACCTGTAATCCCAGGACTTTGGGACGCCAAGGCTGGCAGATCACCTGAGGTCAAGAGTTCGAGACCAGCCTGACCACCATGGTGAAACCCCGTCTCTACTAAAAATGCAAAAATTAGCCAGGGGTGGTGGTACGTGCCTGTAGTCTCAGCTACTTGGAAGACTGAGGCAGGAGAATCACCTGAACCTGGGAGGTGGAGGTTGCTGTGAGCCGAGATCTGGCCACTACACTCCAGTCTGGGTAACAGACGGAGACTCCATCTCGGAAATAAATAAATAAATAAATCCCAACCCACTTTTCCTTTCTCCTCCCTCCTCCCTACATCTAGGCATACGCCTTTGAACACCTTTTGCTTTTCTCACCTATTTCTCTATCATCATGGTTTAGTTACATTCTTAGTTGCATAATCAATTTGCAACCCCCATAAAAAAAAACCAACAAATCTTCAGGAGAAGGTGGCTGACTCCTATGTCCTCAGCACCCCACATATAAGAGATGGTAAATATTTCCTATTTGACAAATAAATGAAATTACATTACATTCCCTGAGAGAATGAGAATATTTGTGGTTAACCTTACATAAAGAAGCAGAAAAAGAAATACTTTGGGAGTATAGATAAGAGAGCCATTAATTCCCTGTAGTGGGACTGAGGAAATCTCCACAGAATTAAAGTGGACTTTTAAGGACAAGGAGAATTAAGAGATGAAAAATAGAGGGAAGGTCCTGCCTATTCCAAATAAGTGCTTGACCAAAGCAGGCAAGCACATGTCACTTTTGAAGAATGGTGAGAAGTCAAATCCAGTTCAAACATAAGGTGCTGTAGTAGGCTGGGGCAGGTGGCTGGGAGGAAGAGTGGGTTGAAAGATGGCTTTGAATGCCACACCAAAAACTGGGGCAAGCACATAGATAAGAGGCAGGCTTCAATGTCCTTATGAGGGAGTGCACAGGATTTTAGCAGTGCTTTGTAGGTGGGTAAGAATGATCCACGTGAAAAATAGTGAAAAGCCTGGACTAGGCTCATAGTAAGTCCAATGAAAGCAGGGAACAAATTTAAGAGACAGTGCAAAAAGCAAGGTTTCTTTGTATACTGAAATCAAATGCATGTTTAATATGAGTTTGTTGAGAAAATGTGACTTTTCCCCTGTGAACAATTCATGCTTTTAAAACAACATTTTCTAAATTTTCTGGGAAATGAGAGAAAAATAGAGACAGTGTGAGAGATTGTTTGGTTGATTGTTTCTGTTGCAAGATGAAAAACTTAACCTGAGTGAGTTTAGGCAAAATGGGGAATTTACAGGTTCTCATACCATGGGAAAGCGGATTTGCTGAAGCGCTTTTTATTTCTTGCTGTCTTTCATCTCTGCTGTACTTTGGGCATCAGTTTTATTCTCACAGACAGGTTCTTCCTGAGCTGTTTCATACACAGGTTGTCACCACACTTCTTTTAGGTGCTAGTAGAATACTAGAGGAAGGTTCTCAGTGACCTGTAGGGTGTCTCATCCACTACCGGAGCCTGAAGATGTGCTCTTGCCAGCCACTCTCTCGAACCATGGGCCTGACATTGTCTGCTGGACTGGATCTCTAAATAAAGAGACATTTCATTATGGAAAGAAGGAAAAGATCTGGTGAGGCAAAGCAGTAGATATTGGCTCCATATACTGTGACCTATGTGCTGAATAGGTCATACTTGGCAGCTGTAGATTAACACAGTGCAGGGGAGGAAAAGATTCCCTTTCTTAGCCATTCCCTGGTTCATGGCTGAGGCCTCTGTAATAAAAGACAGATAGGCTGGGCACAGTGGCTCATGCCTGCAATCTCAGCACTTTGGGAGACTGAGGCAGGAGGATTGTTTAAGTCTAGGAGTTTGAGAACAGCCTGGGCAACATAGCAAGGAACTATCTCAGTTTAAAATTAGCCAGGCACAGTGGTGCATGCCCTTAGTCCCAGCTACGCTGGAGGCTGAGGCAGGAGGATTGTTTGAGCCCAGGAGTTCAAGGTTGAAATGAGTGCTGCTGCACTTCAGTCTGGGTAGCAGAGTGAGACCCTGTCTCTCAAAAAATAACTAAATGCATAAATTTATAAATGACAGATAAACAAGAGAAAAACACATTTATTTAATGTGAGTTTTACATGACATAGGAGCCTTCCAAAATGAAGACCCAAAGAAACAGGGAAACTTGTATATTTTTATGCTAAATTTGATGAAAAGTGGACAGTCCATAGGGAGGTATGATTGGACAAAGTGGGTAAGATCTATTGGTAATCAACTCGGGGGAGCTTAGCAAGCCCTGTTTGTTCAAATTCTTCTTGGCATCTCCATGTCTTCGAGAATAAGGATGTGTCTTTCCTCTGGGTTATAGGCAGAATACCTCTGGAATGAAGGTCTTTTGACCTACTTCAGAGAGGAAGGTCATAGAATTTTTTTTTTTTTTTGAGATGGAGTCTCGCTCTGTCACCCAGGCTGGAGTGCAGTGGCCCGATCTCAGCTCACTACAAGCTCTGCCTGCAAGCTCCACCTCCCGGGTTCATGCCATTGTCCTGCCTCAGCCTCCCAAGTAACTGGGACTACAGGCGCCCGCCCCACACTTGGCTAATTTTTTGTATTTTTAGTAGAGATGGGGTTTCATCGTGTTAGCCAGGATGGTTTCGATCTCCTGACCTCGTGATCCGCCCCCCTCAGCCTCCCAAAGTTCTGGGATTACAGGGGTGAGCCTCCGCACACAGCCGGAATTCTTTTATAGCTTGCTGCAGAGGAGAAGGGTAGGAGGCAAGTCAGAAACACCTTCTTGCTTCTGCTGTTTTCTCAAATGTCAAGGTTTTCTTGCTTCTGCTGTTTTTTCAAAATGCCATATTTTGGGGTATGGTGCCCTGGACCCCATCAAACTTACGTGTCTTCTCTCTGGTATTCATTCACACCTTATCATAATCTAAAATATCTTGTTTCACATGCCTTGCTTACAATCTGAAGAAAATAGACAGCCTTTCCCCTCCCTACCTCTTATGGATCTTGGGTTTGGTTAACTGAAAGATTTATTTATTTATTTATTTCTCTCTCTCTCTCTTTCTCTCTCTCTCTCTCTTTCTTTCTTTCTTTTTCTTGCTCTCTTGCTCTCTCTCTCTCCTTCCTTCCTTCCTTCCTTCCTTCCTTCCTTCCTTCCTTCCTTCCATATTCCTTCCTTCCTTCCTTCCTCCCTCCCTCCCTCCCTCCCTCCCTCCCTCCCTCCCTCCCTCCCTCCCTCTCCTTCCTTCCTTCCTTCCTTCCTTCCTTCCTTCCTTCCTTCCTTCCTTCCTTCCTTCCTTCCTTCCTTCCTTCCTTCCTTCCTTCCTTCCTTTCTTTCTTTCTTTCTTTCTTTCTTTCTTTTTCTTTCTTTCTTTCTTTCTTTCTTTCTTTCTTTCTTTTTCTTTCTTTCTTTCTTTCTTTCTTTCTCTTTCTTTCTTTCTTTCTTTCTTTCTTGGCAGACTTTTGCTCTTGTTGCCCAGGCTGGAGTACAATGGTGAGATCTTGGCTTTCCGCAACCTCCGCCTCCTAGGTTCAAGCAATTCTCCTGCCTCAGCCTCCCTAGTAGCTGGGATTACAGGCGTGTGCTACCACTCCCAGTTAATTTTGTCTTTTTAGTAAAGATGGGATTTTCCATGTTGGTCAATCTGGTCTTGAACTCCCAACCTTAGGTGATCCACCTGCTTTGGCCTCCCAAAGTGCTGGGATTACAGGCATGAGCCACCACATCCAGCTACATTTCTTTCAACAAAGTTGGAGATCACTCATTTCATTCCAGAAATAGAAGAATATTTGTGTAGTAAAGGAAATAGCTGAATGCAATATTTCTGCTTCTTCTGATCCTACTGTGCTTCATAATTAAACAATGTCCTAGATAGCCAGGGCCAATAAATAAATGTAGTCAATATTTTACTTAACAAAAACAAAAACACGTGAATATGGTTAGCTGTTTAATAGTTCATCTCATATTTCATGTAATCATTCTTACATTGTTTATTTTACAGTAACAAAATGGGAGCTGACAGCTGTAGATTTGAGCCACTATATCTAAGGGCAGATAGTTTAAAACATAAATACTTAAAAGAGATATCTTGCTAGCCTTCAGATATCAAAGTCACTAAAATATGAAATTACACTGCATTGGGAATGTTCAAACTGCATTTTTATGGATTATAAATTATAAGATTTTTATAAAGCCTCCAGGGAATTTCAGAATTTGTATTGGAAGCCGTTCTGTGGAATTCCATAAAACACTTTAAAGGTAGGAATTTTCATAGGTCACTAAGGACTTCTGTAGGGCACCATAAAAATGCAATTTCCATAAAATATCATGTTAATATATTTCCACTTTATTTATCTTCTTGCCTTTTCTCCAGCTGTAACCTAACAATCATCCTGTCTTTTAGTTTTTCCATTGCTTTCTTGCAGTTGCATCCAGATGTAAATGAGTATACTCATTATATTTCATATGCCCTTTTGAGGACCTTACTACCCAAAAATAATATTTGAAATGGCACCACGAAACATTTTGAAAAGCCATTGGCCAACAGTGCCATGCGTGGGGAGCAGGTTGAAGCAGAGACCTAAAAACATTTCTAAATAAAATGATTAGAGAGCCATGAATTTAATGACAGCCTCTATAGTTGTCGAAAAATTATTTTGCAAGCCCTGCATTCAGAGATGTCTCTGGTGCTCTCTGCGTGTGTGCCATAGGTTGGCTGTCAAAAGCACATTTTCCCAAGTGTTCTTATACTTATAAACTATCTTTAAAATAATGCTTAAGCTTTTTTGTAATGTGATAAATAAAATTAAATAGATCCAATTAAGCTTAGGAAAACTGTTCTTTTTGGCAGCAACTGAGCTAAGATGGCATATGAGTTTCATAACATTGCCATAACAAAGCGCTGCAGAGTGAGTGGCTTAAACAGAAATGTATCATCTCACAGTTCTAGCGGCTGGAGTACAAAACCAGGTGTGGGTTGGGTTGAATCCTTCTGAGGGCTGTGAAGGATCTATTCCAGGACTCTCTCCTTGGTTTGCAGGTGCTTGTCATCTCCCTCTGTCTCTTCACTTTGTCTTCCCTCTTTGTACCTGTTTCTGTGTCTAAATTTCCCCTTCTTATAAAGATACCAGTTGTATTAGATTATAGTTCACCCTAATGATCTCATTTTTCTGGATTACCTCTGTAAAGACCCTTTCTCCAAACACAGTCATATTCTGAGATACTGGAAGTTAGGCCTTAAACATAAGAATTTTTGGGGCACTCAGTTTAACCCATTAGAAATGTATTGCCCTGTCCATGCAGGCTGACTCTGACCAATGGAATTACTAGGCATTATTCTCATGTAGAGTAGTGAACAATGTAGGCCCTAGAGTTGAAGAGCCTGGATTAGAATATTACTTTGGCCCTTCTTACCTGTCTGACTAAAGACATAACCTCACATAACCTTAGTTTCTACACTATAAAATAGGGGTATACAAAGTACCTACTTCATTGAACATTCTGAGGCTTAAATGAAAGTACGTAATCACTAGAACAGATAACACTCAAACATGGCACCCTCTCATTATTTTCATCATCCCCAAGATGTCTATCTGTTGTTATTATTGCCCTTCTTTGTTGGAAATTTTCCATAATAGCACATTTTATATGTATGTTAACAGCAACAAAAGGGAATTCTCTTGGTCTATTTCAGTATTTATAGCTCTGATGAACTTCAAGAAACTTTGAATGAAAGATACTTATATACTGTGTCTCAAATCTGATTATACTTAAAAAACTAGTGACAGATTGGATGACCCTACCCCCTATCCCACCCAAGGAGTACATATAAAATACTCTGATTCCATCTATGCCTTAAAAATGACTTTGCCCACACAGGACTGGATGGGGAGTTAGCTGGATTGGAAATTCTAGTCCAGATTCTACTACTTGAGGTCTATGTCTGTTTCTTCTTCTGTATAGAAAAAGATAACTGACTTGAAGCTAAAATTTTATATTTTTTGGAATGGAACATGACCAGCTCTCCTTCAACTAGTTCCCTGTCATCAGGCAGAGCATACAGGGAGGTGGACACCTGGTCAGATCTTGTGTCATTTGTATTGGATATTTTACATGTAGGATGTTATTAGAATATAAAATCTCTAAAGGAAAAAAAGAAAAGATTTTCAGGTACCAGGTTGTGATCTTCTTAATTCAAGTATTAGGTCGAGCCATAGTGAAACATACAATATTTGACCTTTCTTCGACCTACAAAATAATGGTTTCATATGGTTCAGCTTAAGAGTTGAATTTTTTTTTTTTTTTTTACCTTAAGTTTTGGGATATATGTGCAGAACGTGCAGGTTTGTTATATAGGTATACACGTGACATGGCGGTTTCCTGCACCCATCAACCCATCATCTACATTAGGTATTTCTTCGAATACTATCCCTTCCCTAGCCCCCCACCCCTTGAGAGGCCCTGGAGTGTGATGTTCCCCTCCCTGTGTCCACGTATTCTCATTGTTCAACTCCCACTTATGAGTGAGAACATGCGGTGTTTGCTTTTCTGTTCCTGTGTTAGTTTGCTGAGAATGATGGTTTCCAGCTTCATCCATGTCCCTGCAAAGGACATGAACTCATCCTTTTTTATGTCTGCGTAGTATTCCATGGTGTTATGTGCCACATTTTCTTTATGCAGTCTATCATTAATGGACATATGGGTTGGTTCCAAGTCTTTGCTACTGTGAACAGTGCTGCAGTAAACATATGTGTGCCTGTGTCTTTATAGTAGAATGATTTATAATCCTTTGGGTCTATACCCAGTAATGGGATTGCTTGGTCAAATGGTATTTCTGATTCTAGATCCTTGAGGAATCGCCACACTGTCTTCCCAATGGCTGAACTAATTTAGAGTCCCCCCAACACTGTAAAAGCGTTCCTGTTTCTCCACATCCTCTCCAGCATCTATTGTTTCCTGAATTTTAATCATAGCCGTTCTAACTGGCATGAGGTGGTATCTCATTGTGGTTTGGATTTGCATTTGCATTTCTCTAATGACCAGTGATGATGAGTTTTTTTTTTCTTTCTTTTTTTTTTTTTTTTGAGACAGAGTCTCGCTGTGTCACCCAGGCTGGAGTGCAGTGGCCGGATCTTGGCTCACTGCAAGCTCCACCTCCCAGGTTCACGCCATTCTCCTGCCTCAGCCTCCCCAGTAGCTGGGACTACAGGCGCCCGCCACCTCGCCCAGCTAGTTTTTTGCATTTTTTAGTAGAAACGGGGTTTCACTGTGTTAACCAGGATGGTCTCGATCTTCTGACCTCGTGATCCGCCCATCTCGGCCTCCCAAAGTGCTGGGATTACAGGCTTGAGCCACTGCGCCCGGCCTTTTTCTTTTTTCTTTACTTTTTTTTTTTTTTTCTTTAGACAGAGTCTTGCTCTCCGTCACCAGGCTGCTGGAGTGCAGTAGTGCAATCTCGGCTCACTGCAACCTCTGCCTCCCAGGTTCAAGCAATCCTCCTGCCTCATAACTGGGACTGCAGGCGTGCGCCACCATGCCCAGCTAATTTTTTCTTTCTTTCTTTTTTTTTTGTATTTGTAGTAGAGACGAGGTTTCACCATGTTGACTAGGATGGTCCCAATCTCTTGACCTCACCACCTCAGCCTCCCAAAGTGCTAGGATCACAGGTGTGAGCCACTGTGCCTGGCTGATGAGCTGCTTTTCATATGTTTGTTGGCTGCATAAATGTCTTCTTTTGAGAATGTCTATTCATATCTTTCACCCACTTTTTGATGGGGTTGTTTTTTTCTTGTAAATTTGTTTAAGTTCCTTGTAGATTCTGGATATTAGCCCTTTGTCAGATGGATAGATTGCAAAAATTTTCTCCCATTCTGTAGGTTGCCTGTTCACTCTGCTGATAGTTTCTTTTGCTGTGCAGAAGCTCTTTAGCTTAATTAGATCCCATTTGTAAATTTTGGCTTTTATTGCCATTGCTTTTGGTGTTTTAGTCATGAAGTCTTTGCCCCTGCCTATGTCCTGAATGGTATTGCCTAGGTTTTCTTCTAGGGATTTTATGGTAGAACACTATGTAACAGTTGAATTTTTTTTTTTTTTTTTTTTTTTTTGAGGCAGAATCTTGCTCTGTCACCAGGCTGGAGTACAGTACAGTGGCACCATCTCGGCTCACTGCAACCTTCACCTCCCGGGTTCAAGCAATTCTCCTGCCTCAGCCTCCTGTGTAGCTGGGACTACAGGCGTGAGCCACCACGCCCAGCTAATTTTTGTATTTTTTAGTAGAGATGGGGTTTCACCGTTTTGACCAGGATGGTCTCAGTCTCTTGACTTCGTGATCTGTCCACCTCGGCCTCCCAAAGTGCTGGGACTACAGGCCTGAGCCAGCGCACCTGGCCAACAGTTGAATTCTTAATCCAGTGCCTTAAACCACTTGGCCATGCAACCACCCATAATAGTTGAATTCTAACAGACAGAAAGAATATGATCTTTATCTTGATGTTGGTTACAGTGGGATGACTTCTTTTAGAGGTAAAGGAACAGAAAATGACCTTACCCTTCCCCCAGCTGCACATTAATGACGAAAATGCAGTCACACAAACTATCACTGTGGTGTTGCAGCGTTTTAAATGTTATAAAATGCACTTCTGTGATTAGGACCAACTGGAGAACAAGTGCAGCCTGAATTAGCAAAAATAAAAATACACAAACACACACACATGTATAATTTTAGAATGTCCTTTCCAAAAAGTTTAAAGCTGTGCCTGGCAGCTTGGGCAGACATCATGCTGCCTCCAGAGGGCCTCTGCCTGTGTCCTCTGGGAAAGCGTAACCTGCAGATCCGAAGGGCTCGTAACCAACTGTATGTTTCATCACCGAGTGCGGTCTCACCGGCAAATGTCCTATAAGGCCTCTTGTTCCTAGGCGGTCAACAACAGAAGAATAGAAGGCAGTTTAGTCATTGTGGATAGACAGCCTTGCACTTTGGATGCCTTTTTGTTTCCAGCTGGTTTCCACCTTAGAGCCTGTACCTAGACATCATTCTACAGCTGCGTGTGGAAGAAGCTAGAGATCACATCAGGTGTTTTAAGTAACTGGAATTCTACTACATTTGAAAATATTTGCATCAGAAACAAAACACTGCCATCTCAAGGTGCTTATCTTGAGGTCTACAAGGATGCAAGAAGTGAAGTAAAAGAGCAAAGGCACAGCAGTAAATAGATTTTTAAAATAACCCACAGCTACATGTCTTAAGCACAGAGGGAGTGGGAATGCTGCCTTCCGGGGTGACCTGGAGTTATATAGGGCCCAGTTTCCAGTGCTTGAGGCTAAGGATACTGGGGAAAGAAGCACCATACTCTGTACCCACAGGGTCTCTGCAGAGTTTGCCATCCTCTTACCCTAACATCTTTAAAAGATGCCCACTCACTTTCAGCAAGAGTGGGTAAAACAGTGTCCCTGTAACAGACACTGATTAATGGCTTGACCTTGACAACCATGATTCTTTCTAACCATGACACCATGGCATGTCTTAGACCATATTGCCAACATTGCTCCTAGGACACTGGTTGTCAGTGGAGCAGCTGAGCACATCCCTGCTGGCAGACCTGACTTTATTAGTGTGTGAGCTGTGCAGTCTCACTGAGCCCTGTGCTTAGAAGGTCCTTGTGCCTTGTTTAATGCTCTGTTGTCTCGGAGATTCTTATTTTTTGAATAAGAGCCCCACATTATCATTTTCCCCTGAGATCCATGCTGACTGATAGACAACAAGCCTCCATGGGCATTACCTTTGGGGAGGATCTGCCAAGAGACTGATCAAAGGCTATAAGCATTGTTCGTGGAATTGAAATGAATCTAAAAGATGGGCGTGTGGGGTAATGGGACTCTGAAGTCTGTAAGAGAGCAGTGTTTGGACAAGGTTTCATAGAAGAGCACATGGGAAGAGGAAGGGCCGGGTCTACATACCAACCCACCAGGGTGGGCTGCCACCAGTATGACCCACGTGTGCTCTCTTAAGCAGTAGCCATCAAACTACCTGATTGCCATCAGCTGACAGCAGGTACTCTTCTGCTGCACTGACCTGTTTGTAGGCTTCATTCTTGCTATGAGGCAGATGCCTGAAGCATGAGAATAAAAACGATGCACTCATCCCCCCTGGAATACAGTAAATGCTTGTTTTCCCAACCTCCATTCCTCCCTAGACCTTCTTTAGTCTTCCAGAGAAAGAGGAAGAAAACTGGAGATTATGGTTTTATCGTTTAGACTGGTGAAGGCCTCTGTAGCCATTCATCCCGAAGAAAGTAATCGTGTAGTAAGAAACTGTGAAGTGACTATGTGGTGATGTAATTAATTATCTTTGGGCAGGGATTCAAATGAATATTATTAAACCATCACAGGTGGTTTTTTTTTAATCTCTGCAGTATGTAGGCCATGTGCTGCTTCAAAAAGTGTGGAGTGTTTGGTTCGACAGGTGACCCTTTTATTTTAAAAGTAAATACATATTGAAAAAGTGGCTAATCTGGTGTTATCATAAAATTTTGATTTCATGGAATCAGTATTAATAAATAAAGAATTATTAAGTTTTAAAAGAAAAGCCACTTGGAAATATAGTAGACCCCCCTTTTAAACAACTCCTCAAAGAAAAAATGAAAACAAATGGCACAATTGGTAGAAAATAATAATCATAAAAAAAACATGACATATGACTAAATATATCATCTTGAATGCTTTACCCATTGGAATTAAATGAAGGAAAATAAGGGAAATAAGAGTACAGTTCAATAAGTAGAAAAGCAACTATAAACAAACCTAAGAAAATAGGAAGAGTGCAGAAATGAATAAGAAGACAGTGTAAGTTTTTAGAAAATTACATGGCAAGTTGTATATAATAAAAACAAATAACAGAAGGAGACATATTTGCAATACATGTATCAGGAAAAGCATGAATTTCTTCAGGTTTGTTTTTAATAGAAAAATCAGTAGAAGTGCAAGAAGTCCACAGAAAAAGAAATACAAATGGCCAATACATAAATGCAATGATAATTGACTTCATAAATAAATTGTATTTAAAGCAGAAGTATATTCAATATCACTTATTAGAATTCTAAGTAGTATTGCCACAGACGTGGGGAAATAGGCGTCCTTCTACAGTGCTGGTAGACGTGTAAATACAAACAGTTTTGGGGGACAATTTGGCACTATTTTTTGGAAAGACATAAGAATGCATTTATTTAATTTTTAACTTTTTTCATTAGCAGAAAATTTCTGAATTACAAAAGACAAATTTAACCTGCTTATTGATACTGTTTAGAGGTGAATGTTTACATTTTATTTGATAATATAATTCAATCCTCCAATTGCTTAGGCGCTTAGACATTAGGTGAGTTCTAGTGTCTTGAGCAACTCACAGAATGATGTATTAAATTGTGTGTGTGTGTGTGTGTGTGTGTGCACGTGCTCGCGTGTGTAGAGCATGCCTTTTTTATTTTACTTTAAGTTTTTGGATACATGTGCAGAACGTGCAGGTTTGTTACACAGGTATACGTGTGCCATGGTGGTTTGCTGCAACTATCAACCCGAATTTGACTCTATTAATTCTCCTGCAAGTAACCTATCCTATGTATGTACTCACAAAGTGATAATCCCAACAGAATACCAAAGTATGTATATATATATGCGTGTTTGTATGTATTTATATTCATATGTATGTGCATATATAAATATAAGTATATTGCATCAAATGCAAGACTTAAAACATTCTAAGTGTACATGTTGAGGAACATGGTTTAATATATGATGATGCATTTATAGAAAAGAATAGCAAGGAAACTGTTTAACAATGAATGAAATCGATGGGTATATGCTTGATAGGGAAGGTTCTGCAAGAAGTTTATAGCTCATTTCTTTTTATTTCTTGGCTATGTAGACTGGTTTTATGTAAGCTGACTTTTGGAAAGCACCCAGCACTGTCTTCTTTTTTGCTGTTGTTTTTGACAGCTTTATTGAGGCATAATTCACACAGCATTCCTATTCACCCATTTAAAGTGTGCAATGCGGTGGTATTTAGTCTATCCACAGAGTTGTGCAACCAACACCAGAATCAATTTTTGTCCCCCCCATAAGAAATCCTGCATCCGTTAGCAGTTACTTCCCATTACCACCCAACCCCTAGCCCTAGACAATGATTTAATCTACTTTTTGTCTCTGTGTATTGCCTCTTTGGATATTTCATACAAGGAGAACTATACAATTGGGTGGGTCTTTTATGACTGACTTCTTTAATTTAGCATCACGTTTTTGGATTTATACATCATGTAGCAAGTATCAATACTTAATTCCTTTTTATTGCCAAATAATATTTCATTGGTAAAGATATACTAAATTTTATTTATCTATTCATTGTTTGATGGAGACTTAAATTACTTCTTTTATTTGACCATCATGCATCATAATGTTGTGAATATTTGTATACAAGTTTTCATGTGGGTCTTTTATCTCTCTTGAGTATATACCTAGAAGGGAATTTCTGGGACACATTAGAAACTCTATGGATGTGTTGTTGTGTTGTTGTTGTTGTTGTTGTTGTTTTGTTTTGAGATGGAGTTTACTTTTGTTGCCCAAACTGGAGTGCAATGGTGCAATTTCGGCTCACTGCAACCTCTACGTCCCGGTTCAAGTGATTCTTCTGCCTCAGCCTCCCGAGTAGCTGGGATTACAAGCACGTGCCACTATGCCCAGCTAATTTTTTTGTATTTTAGTAGAGACGGCGTTTCACCATGTTGGCAAGGGCTGGTCTCAAACTGTCATCCTTAGATCATCCGCCTGCCTCGCCTCCTAAAGTGCTTGGGATTACAGGCATGAGCCACCCCAACCAGCCCCGAAACTCTATGTTAACATTTTGAGGAGCTGCCCAAACTGTTTTCCCAAATTGGCTACCATCTTATAGTCCATCACAATGATTGAGGGTTCTAATTTCTCCACATGGCTCACCAAAATTTGTTTATTATCTGTATTATATTACAGTCATCCTAGTGTATATGAAGTGATATTGTGAGTTTTGATTTCCATTTCCATAATGGATTTTGAGCATCTTTTCATGTGCTATTGGCTATTTTTATATTTTCTTTGGAGAAACGTTATTCAGATCTTATGCTAATTTTTTAAAGGTTATTTATGTCTTTACATTTGACTGTAAGCGTTTCTTTATATATTCTGGGTAAAAGTCCCTTTATCAAATATATGGTTTTCAGATCTTCCTCTATTCTAGGGGTTGTCTTTCATTTTCTTAACAAAATCACTTGCAGCACAAAAGTTGTTAATTTCTGTGAATTCAATGTATTAAGCCTATTTTCATGCTTCTGATAAAGACATACCTGAGACCTGGGTGGTTTTAATGGACTCACAGTTCCACGTGGCTGGGGAGGCCTCACAATCACGGCAGAAGGCAAGGGCACGTCTTACATGGCAGCAGGCAAGAGACAGCATGAAAGCCAAGCAAAAGGGGTTTGCCCTTATAAAACCTTCACATCTTGTGAGATTTACTCACTACCATGAGAACAGTATGGGGGAAACCACCCCCGTGATTCAATTATCTCCCACCTGGTCTCTCCCACATTCACATGGGAATTATGAGAGGTACAGTTCAAGATGAGATTTGGGTGGGGACACAGCAAAAACCATATCGCCAATTAATTGATTTTTTTTCTTTTATCATGTGTGCTTTTGTTCTTGTACTAGAGGTCAAATGCAAGATCCCAAAGGTTTACTCCCAAGTTTTCTTCTTAGAGATTTATAGTTTAGCTCTTATATTTAGTTCTATGTTCTATAATCAAATATGATTCAACTTTTAAAAAGAAGAAAATTTTGTCATTTGCTATCTGGAGGAACCTGGGCAACATTAGGCTGATGGAAGTAAGTCAGGCACAGAAAGACAAATATCACATGATCTCATTCATATGTGGAATCTAAAACGTCAAACTTACAGAAGTAGAGAATAGAGCAGTGGTTACCAGGGGCTGGGTGAGGTGTTGCTTGGAAGGAGTAAATATTGGTCAAAGGGTATAAAGTTTCAGTTAAACAGAAAGAATATGTTTGTTGAAATCTATTGCACAGCATGATGACTATAGTTAATAGTAATGTATTGTCTATTGAAAATGCCAAGAGAGTAAATCTTAAATGTTCTTTCCACACACATAAAAATGATAACTGTGAAATGATGAATGTGAATGTAAACTCAAATAAAATTATAAGGCCACCCCAACCAACTGAATAGACCCCTCCTCTCTGCCAAGGGCATTCTACAGTAAACTTAAAACACTAGTTCAGGCCATGATGGGCATGGGTGGCTGGACGTACCTCATGTCGTCAGCAAGGTAAATCTGTACAGGTCTGCAACAACCTCAATTTTTGCCTTCTTAGAAGAAAAAATTTGACTAAGAGGGGGGATAAGGCAGAGTGAGAGACCCAGGCAAGTTTTAGAGAAGGAGTGAAAGTGTATTAAAAAGCTTGAAAGCAGAAACAAAAGGAAATAAAGTGCACTTGGAAGAGGGCCAAGCAGGCAACTTGAGAGATCAAGTGAATGATTTGACCTTTGACTTAGGGTCTTACATGTTGGCATACTCCAGGGTTGAATTACTTCTCCCCTGAGTCTTCCCTTGAGGTTGCTTGCCCGCGTGCACAGTGGCCTGCCTATGCTTAGGAGGGACCACGTGCTCAGTGTGTTTTTAGATTTGTACACATGCTCCCTTGAGGCGCTCTTCCCTTACCAGTTGAATATTCCTAGAAGGAATATTTTGCCTCTTAGTGCACATGCTTGAGCCCACTCACCCAATTCCTGAGTTCTTATTGGGAAGCTGTCGATCACCAGCTTCAGGGTTTTCTATCTATTGGGAAACAGCCTTTCCCTGGCACCCATGGCAACCAATTATTACTTAAGAGAGACAGCTAAAAAATACCCCGACCATCACCTGATTGTTGCGGGGGAACCTCCTCTGCCCTGTTCATGTCTGCCTCACTACGTACAGTAACAACTATACCTTCTTTCCCTTGGAATTCAGGCATAGCTGACAGTATTAACATTACAACAGAGACCTTAAGAATGACGAAACAGACTCTATAGCAATTGGATACCAACATGACAGATTGCAAACCCTGAAATAAATCAAAGTATTTTACCCCAAGTATATTTTTTGACATAATTTGAAATGGCTCTGCAAAGCTGTCTCTTGTGGGGAAAATCTGCTTTATGTAGAGAATCCCCTTCCCCTCCCAGGTCTTTTTCTTGATCCAGGAGAAAATTAAGAGGCTGGCACCTTTTTAAGTCTGATAAGAAACATTTACCACCTATTCTCTCTGAAAACTGCAACCTGGAGGCTTCGTCTACATAATAAAAACCTTGGTTTCCACAGCCCATTTTCTTAATGCAGATGCTCTGTTGTATTGATTCCAGGTCTTTAATCAGAAATTCTTGAATCCACCTATGACCCAGAAGTCCCCACTTCGAGTTGTCCCACCTTTCTGAACTGAACCAATGTACATCTAACATTTATTGATTGATGTCTTACGTCTCCCCAAATGTATAAAACCAAGCTGTAGCCCAGCCACTTTGGGTACATATTCTCAGGATCTCCTGTGGCTGTGTCATGGGCTATTGGTCACTCATATTTAACTCATAATTAATCTCTTCATGCCAACCATTGTGGAAGACAGTATGGATCAAGAATCTAGAACCAGAAATACCATTTATCCCAGCAATCCCATTACTGGGTATATACCAAAAGGAATATAAATCATTCTACTATAAAGACACATGCACATGTATGTTTATTACAGCACTATTTACAATAGCAAAGACATGGAATCAGCCTAAATGCCCATCAATGATAGACTGGATAAAGAAAATGTGGCACATATACACCATGGAATACTATGCAGCTGTAAAAGGAATGAGATCATGTCCTTTCCAGGGACATGGATAAAGCTGGACGCCACCATTCTCAGCAAACTAATACAGGAACAGAAAAACAAACACTACATATTCTCACTCACTATAAATAAATAAATAAATAAATAATAAATAAATAAATAAATAAATTTTATTATACCTCATAACCTGGAAAAAAAGATTCTGCTTGAATTGAAAAGGCTCCATTTGAACCAACCCAAAAACACATGCACACATATGTTTACGGCAGCACTATTTACAATAGCAAAGACATGGAACCAACCCAAATGCCCATCAATGATAGACTGCATAAAGAAAATGTGGCACATACACACTATGGAATACTATGCAGCTGTAAAAAATGAATGAGATCATATCCTTAGTGGGGACATAGATGAAGCTGGAAGGCATCATCCTCAGCAAACTAACACAGGAACAGAAAACCAACACCACATGTTCTCACTCATAAGCGGGAGTTGAACAATGAGAACACATGGACACAGGGAGTAGAACAACACACACCGGGGCCTGTTGGGGGATGGGGCGAGGGGAGGGAACTTAGATGACAGGTCAATAGGTGCAGCAAGCGACCATGGCACATGTATACCTATGTAACAAACCTGGAACTTAAAGTAAAATTTTAAAAAATTTTAGAAAAGAAAAGGTTCCATTTGAAAGACTGTCTTTGATTTTTTTTCTCTTTCACTTCAAAATTGTGATATCACTTTGTCAGCTAATACTCATGAATTTAAAGTTTTTTTCTGCATCCTTGTTATTTAGACACAGAGAATTAAGCGTAGGAGTGGAAAAAAACGCTCTGAAAAGGGAAAAGAGAATTATTGAAGAATTTTAGCCTGATCGTTATAAGTGTAGCTACCATTTGTTGTGCACTTATTCTGCCTTGCATCTATCATTGTGTTTAATTTTAAAAACAACCTATTTAACAGATTAGGAAACTGAGACTAGAAAGATTAAGTAGTATCCCCAAAACCATGCTATTTGTAAAGGGTAGAGCTGGGATTCAGAATCGGATCTACCTGAATCTAAAATGCAAAGATAGATTACCATCCATTCCTGAAATGGTTCCCAACCTCCCAGAGGGATGGTGCAGAAATTCTATAAAATAGCATCATACATTAGGGAACAAATACATGGATTTGTGCAGATAAAAGACATTATTCACCCACATCAAGGAAGACCAGTTAGCAAATTCATATCTCATTGAATATACTTCAAAAAGCACCATGTTCACGTCTGCAAAGGTTATTCCTTATCACCGGAAATCAGAGGTAATGATGAGAAACTGTGGTTCATGTTGAATACGTATTTGCTTCTCTCAAGTCAGATTTCACATGTCTGTCAGCAATTTTTTTTTTCCTGTAGGGCCACTTCTGGTCAAGGAAAAAAAAAATATGAATTGAATAAAAAACCCTCTCATTTCACCTCTAGATGGAAATGAAGCAACCTTCCGACCAGTCTTGCGTGTTCAACTCTCTGGGACAATCCTAGAATCAGATGTTAACCAAGTAGCCCCCAAATACATGAACAATGTTGAAAATGTTGAAAATGGTAAAGGATGTGACTGCTTTGGAATACAGTTTGGGTTTATTTGTTGACCAAAAGAAAGACGCATTTGTGTTGACTGTGCATCTACCCAGACTGAAAACACAGATGTAGGGGACTAGTTGTTAGCTGTAAGGCACCTCATTAGGTATAAGGCACCTCATCAAGCATGCTGCGTGATGGAGGTTTTACTATTGGGCAGAAGGGTGAAACGTGTGTTGTGAGAAAGTGGGTTTGAAGTCTATGCTCAACAACTCCTAAGATGCTAACCTTGCAGAAATACAAAATTCTTTAAATTTCAGTTTGTCTATAGAATGAGGATGCTAATGACTATAAGATACACAGCCTCAAGAGACCAGGGACCTGGGCTTTATATTAGCGCTTTTCTGGGTTTAATCCTGGTTTCTTCCTTTATTTCAACTGTGTGATCTTGGGCAAATAGCTAGCCCCTCTGAACCTCAGTTGTTTTCTTCTACAAATGTGTTTATTAATTTAAAAGGGTTTATAAGGATGAAGTAAGATAATATGCACATCAAATTAAGGCTGGGCCCAGCACAGTGGCTCACACCTGCAATCCCAGCATTTTGGGAGGCAGAGATGGGAGGATCACTTGTGCCCAGGAACTTGAGACCAGCCTGGGCAATATAGTGACACTTCGCCTCTGCAAAAAATAAAAAAATTAATTGAGCCTGCCCAACTCATATTATATGCTGAAAAATGTATGCATCATTTGTTGTTTATTGTCATCATTATGACCACTGCTACTGCTGCTACTATTATGTGAAACACCGAGTACAATGCCAGCCATGAAGTAGGAACTCAGTATAATCTATTTCTTTCTCCCTACTTTATAATTTGAAAGAATACTCATAAGGATTATCCTTCCCTCCCATAGATAGGCATCTGCTCTTTGACCATAATGCAAACGTGGAATATTTGTGGCTCTTTTTCATGAGCCCTGGGTATAGCTGTGCTATTTTTTTCTCTTTAGCATTTAATTTCAGAGTTTTAGTTTAATTACTCAATGCACGTTGCAGATAGCATGCCTTTCCTGGGTCAGTGATTTATACAGCTGATACACACATAAGGAAAAGAGCTAAGGAGATGGTATGTCAGTGTCCCTACTTTTTACATGGGAAATGTACATTTTCAATTTAGAAATACCATGGAAGTCACTGGCCCCAGAGGCAGATACTATTTTTATCAAGAGAAGTTGGCCCCTCAAACTTTGTTTGCTGACTGATTTTACTGCTCCAAGGCTCTCTTGTCTGGCTCCCCGCACTCCTTTCTGACTGTAAGTGAGATCTTGTTTCAGGGAAACGCTTGGCTGGCGGGCAGGCAGGACACATGTATAAAAAGCTGGTGTCTGAAATTAAGATTTCAACCTGCTGTCCAGCAGGAGCTTCTTCCAAATTTTACTTCTTAACCTTCAAACTAAATTAGAAACACCAAATTTTCTTTGAAAATAAAAGGTAAATAATGAAACATTTCCTTGGTTCTGTTTAAAATGCATGGGCCAATGCTTCCTTAACTTCCTTGTATGAGTGAGTCCAAGGATCTCAAAAAGAGGAGCTCAAATCACTTTCAAAGCACTTACCGAGGTAGAAGGGACTTCCCATGTCACATGCTGTTGATGGGAGAAAATGTGAAGGTCAAGTATTCCATACTAACTTTGAGATACCATTGATTATACTCAGTCTCACGGGTGCCTACTACCGCAGAACAACACACCTCCTCCATATTATATTTGTGTTCCTGGAATAAGGGATGTCTATTCTTTTTGCTTTCCTTCTACTTGGAAATGTTACAATGGACCCCATGTGACATGAATTATTTATCTAGAAAGAGAGGCAGTTCCACGGCGATTGTTACAATTCCATGCCCAATTCTCTTTTTGATCCATTGCACCCGTTTTCTTGATGACTTGTCAGGGCTACCATTCAACTCTAGGAGCTCACTAGTCTATGTAGGGAATGCTCTTGTTAGCACTCCTTGCCTATCTTTCGACCCATCATCCACAGATCCAGAATGAATTCAGAGACTCCCAGCTCAATGTCAAAAGAAATAAGACCCCACAGAGCAACAGATTTCATCCTCTCACTTTTTGATGAAGAATTGCTCAATGTCAGAACTAAATAGGACCCCACAGATTAGTGGATTTTATCCTCTCACTTTTTGATGAAGAATCGAGTTGCATCTTAAGGAGATAAAGCAATTTATCCAGTTACCCAAGCAGCTTGTTGCCAAACTGGGACTAGAAAATCTCTCTTCATCATTCCAGACTGCCCTTCTTCCTATTCCTAAGCGATGGGAATTTACTGAGCAGAAGCTTAGTTGGACATATTCTTCCTCTATAAGATTATAAATGGTCTATTCTCAAATAAACTGCAACTGTTAACTTGTTCATAGCAACTTAAGCATATTAAAATATGATAATGTGTACCCACAGGCACATCTTCTATTTATAGGCAGATGACACATACACACCTATGCCAAAACTCTCCCTCTTGACTCAGGCTCACATAGTGTTTTGTATACAGATGATATTCCTCAATACTCAACCAGTACAGATTTAATATGTACCCTCCTATATTCTCTGCAGTCTTCTAGGTACAGCAGAGATTGCAGGGAAAAGAATTATTAGGACAGATTTAGAAAAATGGAGATGTGGAGGAAATTTAGAAGGAAGAAGTCTAAAGGCTTTGGTCTTCAAAGACATTCTGTGTTCTCAAATGCCAATATCTGCTGATAGGCAGGTGGGAGGAAAGGCACACAGGTTTTCTATAAAGTCCTACTGAAGGCAATGCTATCTCGCATTGACCAGGTCAAGGGAAAACTCTTGATGCTTTACGATGAAATATACTTTACTTTGCTTAAATAAGGACTCTGTGTGTGCATTTAACTTGCTCTAAAGGAGCAGAGGAGCAAAGTCATTTGCAGTCGGAGAGCTAATAAAACCCCATATGACACCACTTTCTTTCTCAGCAGAATAATAGCGAAAAGTTAAAGATGATTATGACTTTAGTCTGTGAGCCTTTCTGCTGACGGAGATCTTTTTCATGTATGTTTTACATTTAAATGGAATGATGAGTATCCTTAAAAAAAAAATGTTGTCTCTAGAATTAGATCCTTCTTGGTTCCATAAGGATGATTTGTGACCCAAAATTTGAAAAGAATTTTGATTTGGTTTTAAGAAGGAAAGCATATCTTGAAATTATCTCAAACTTTGTCAAACTTCTTTAATGAATTAAGTGCCATCTTTCATGCTTACTTTCTTAGAATGTCATAAATTTATAACCTGAAGTTTCTAAAACACTTTCATTTTCCTGCTTAGAGAGGAAGGGAGGGCAAATATCATTACCTTCATGTTATAGATGAAGAAAGTAAACTTCAGAGAGGTTAGGTGACTTGCCTGAGGTTATACAGCTAATAAGTGACAGAGTTAGATGAGAGTGAAGTCTTTGCTGATTTCATCTGATATTCTTTCTGTCACACTTTCATACTTGAAAGCTAGGAAGAAGAAAGGGGAAAGTAGTGAGAAAAAAGAAGGAATGGGACTAATGGATACTTAGTAGGGTATCCCAGCTTTCTGAAAAGTAAAACAGTTGGAAAGAAAATCTACTCTGTCTTTATGTTTTAAAGCCCTCACTAGTGTTATATAAAATGAAAAATTAATGAACACCGGTAAAAGATTTCATTGCCCAGCTCTCTGAGGCCACAATTTAAAGTTAATGTTATTTTCTATATTAATAGCTGCTCCCAATGATGTTTCCCTTTTAAATTAATGCAGATGCCGGGTAATTTGGAAGAGACCAAATAGACCAGGAGGAGCAGCTCAGATTGCTCACTCAGCAGCCCTCTAATTTGAAAAGAGAGCTTCAGGAGCAGTTACAACCTTTGGGACCTTGTCTGGGGTTATTAGATGTACACAGGCTACTCCTTAAGAATAACAGCCCCTATTTCTTATCCTTCAGAAAAATTTGCAGCTGCTAGTAATTGTAGAAAAGAATTCCGTTATCACAGTACTCCCACTGAGTTTCTCTTCCACTCTCAATTTTTAAAACATTTTCTTGAAAATAACTGTTTGTTCCAGCACTGATAAGGGAGTCGGTTGACACATTCTGCTCATAAAATGGCAATGATCATCATCGTGGTGATTTCGGATGAGGAGTGGTAACTTCCTCAGCCTGAGATCCATGCTTAATATTCAGAGACTTCCTCAAGATTCTGCAAGCTCTGCATGTTCTGTCTTTATGCTGGAAGAGCTGAGGCTTCAACTCACCCTTCTTGAATCTTCAACCTGACCTCCTCGAGGAAGGAAGACCCTCCTAAAAGTTCCCAGGTTTATTGGTGATTTTTTCTTTCTTCTGATCAGAGACATAATTATTTTCTGTGACTAGGAAACAAGGAAAATGTGTGGGTGTCTTTTCTGATAGTGGCTTGAAGTTGTTCTGATAAATTAGCCTAAATTAGAGTGGAATTCCTCAAGTACAGTGAATATTTTATGTTGAATTCACGCCACGCTTTCATTTGACCCAGTCCCTTTCCTGTCAGTTTCTGGATTTGCTTTTAAAGCACAACATTACGGGAAGTTAATGGACTGGTTGTAGAATTAATAGACTCTGAATGTTACCAATAATATTTAAACTATATATATATATAAAATGCCCTATACACGAATCTTACATATATAATGTACATGAGCTACACTACAAATATGTACTAGTATGTGACATGCCTTTTAAAACATACAAAGTGCAAACTAAAGACAAATTAACTATAAATACAAGTTGTATTTTCCTTGTACGTCAATAAGTCATTTGATTTTTCCCTTACCAGAGGTTTTAAAGCTTTCCTATGAGGCCACTGGGCTAACCAACGTGTTCCACCTGCCATGTTCTCTCTGGTGGCTCTGTTGGTTATGGAAAAGAGAGTGGCCTTAATGTACTTTCTTTGAATTATTTCTACTTGCATGTCACCTGGGAAGCAAAGTAAGCTGGGCACATGGGTGGTGAATGAGCCTCATGTTCCCCGGTACCTGGATCATCAGGTAAGGAACACTGCAACTGAGACTCACCTGCATCTTCCCCTCAAAGACAAGTCTCAGATGAATGACAAAAGGTCTTGATTAAATTGCTATTATATCAAACCACTTTGAGCCACTGAAAACAGAAGAAGAGGAATTAAAATGCATTCTTCCCAACATTCCTTAGACTTAAAGACTCAGGATTTAAGTGGAACCATAGAAGTCACATTGCAGGTGCAAACACAGCGTGCCAAAGAGGTGACTTGACCTGCCCAAGTTGACATAGCCAGTCCCATTGAGTGGACGATCTAATGCTCAAACCCTGCTATGCTCCTTCCTGCTCTAGGAGAGTTGATATTTTAAGGTGGAGAAGTGTTGGATTCCCCAAGCACAAACCCCATTTTTCATGTCTCCTTCATTTCTTCCTCTTCATGCCTTTCTTAAGGGAAATATATGTTGTAATAAAGTTTTGTTTGTGCCATTCTTTTTTTTCTGACTTAGGATACTTTTAAAAAACCATTTTATTATAAAATAAAACATAGATACAGAAAATCACACAAAACAAATTCTGCTGTTGTTGTTTTCCCAAGAGGGACTTGGAGCCCTCGTGCTTGTCCCTCTCTGCCCCGCCTCTCTCACAGGCTTCTCCTGCCTTCTGCCAGTTGATATTGTAGTGTGGAAGCCAAATTGCAAGATTACTCTCTCCCCTCACTCCCTTCTGAATCCATGAATTCACCTATTTGTAGATGCAAAGCTCTCAAACTGGGACCTTCCTTTGTTGATTTCAGCTGATTTTCTTTTCCTTTGTTTTCCTAATTTTTGTTCCTTATTTCTCATATCTTTTGCTCTGCTTTCTGGAAGATTTTTAAAACTTTATCATCCAGCTTGATGATGGGCTATTTTAATTTGTTTTTCAAAAAGTATTTATCACTGATTGCTTCTCTTTTACAGCATCCTTTGTTCATTTCGTGAATACCATATATTTTCTTCTTCCTCTCTGATGGCAGGAATGTATCTATTTCAAGTGTTCCTTGGTCCTTTGCAGTTTCTCATTTTCCTTTGTGATCCTTTCCTCCTGGTGTTTGTTTTGCTTTGTCCCTTTTAGGCAGGAGACTTCGCTCCATGTCTAATGACCTTGTCTGTCTGTCCCGAGAATGGGGCACTCTCATATGTGCTTGACTGAGCTCATGGTGGGAGGGGTTGAGTGTGCTGACAGGTTTCAATGTCAGGAGATAGGGTGACTGATCAAACAATTGGCAGATGTCATTATCTGGAGACTGTTTTTCCGAGGTCTCAAGTTTCCTCAGAGCAAAAAACGTCCAACTTAACTTGCTGCCAGCATTCCGGAAGCAGGACTAAAGAAGGTGTCTGAGGAGACCAGCCTTCGACATGTAGGGCTTCACTCATCCCCTGCATCAGCCCAACTCTAACGGACAATCATGGTGTCTGGTGCCTTGAGACCTTGGATCACGCGGAGAGTGTCCCTCGGGTTGTGTGTGGAAAGGGTATCTTGTGCCGGGTGAATGAGAGAAGGAGGAAGACAGCCATGTTGAAAAACCAATTACTCTTTCTGCCAGTCCCCTGCTTTGGCCTCATTTGCCTTGTAAACCCCTCACATTCCTGATACCTGCTGTTTCTGAGAGCTTTGTGTTCATTGATTCTACGGGTGAGTCCGCTGCTCCTTGATGGCACGTTATGACTTGGGTCACAATTCCACTCAGCTCAATCTGTTATCATCTCTACTTCCTTTTTCCATGTCTAATATCTGTTAAAACTTCTCACCTGTAGCTATGTCCTCCAATTCTCCTTCTCCTATGGTTAATACCTTTTGGGTCTTGAAATAGAGAGGTCTGTAGGTGTGATTACCTTTGCTATTTTTACTCTGAAATCTATGGAGTTCATTTGTCTTCTCAACATTAGGCAATAGGTCCATCAAGTAACTTTAGATGTGTGGTCAATTGTTCACCGTTGCTTAAAGTTTAAACGTAAAACCATATTTACACCAAAGTAGAGATAAACTTTAGTTAAGGTGTCAATGGAGCCTTTACAAAGACAGAACATTTCTGCTTACTCAGGTAGCAGTGATTTGAAACTGTTGAAGATATTTATCAATAATATCTATATACAATATATTTTGGTACTTTATGGAATTGTAAGGAAATTTTGTTTAGTTTAGGTATTCATTTGAAATTATAGTACTTTAGAGAAATCTTCATTTTAAAAGATATTTTCCTGAAATAGCTGCTTTGAAATTTTAACAACTTCATCTCTGAGTTACAACCATAGTTTTCCTCTTTAGAAAGCATTCACTAGATTTAGTCAACCAAAACGTTATCTCACAGTCTTTGTTCAACGTAGGCAGATTGGGAAGTTTCTGTATTTTTAACATAAGAAGCTACCATTGACCTTTAATTCAGAGGTTAATTTTGACTCTGTAAGCCTTTGTCATATCTGTAAGCAGGTGAGGGTCGTTTTCAGAGCAGGTAATAACTTAATAGGCTAAAAAATGCATTTCTTTTATTTTCTGTAAGGATTACAACATTATTTTTTTATGGTCAGAACAAAGGAGCTTATTATTCAGCCTGGAGTCGGCTCTATTTTCCCCCTGGAAATATATAACTTCCTTTACACACGTCAAGACCAGCCCTGTTTGTGGACAATCTGTACTCTGACGAGACTTTTATTGGCCTCCTAACACAGAAGAGAACTGTGCTTAGGCCTCCACTTTTCACTATTAGTCATTTCTTGGGTTTGCTCATGAAAGTTCCAGTTAAAATGCAAATATATCAGTAATATTTTCAGCTACTTCTGTCTCGGGAAAATTAGTACAGCTGAGTTCACCAGGGCCTTAGGAGACCAGGACAGATAAAATTTTAATGGGACCAAACCAAAGAAAATGATGGGACATTAAACACTGCCTAGCACGGCAGAGATGAGAGATAGAGAGGAAAAGGAACCTCCCAAAAGCTGAGAATGGAACTGGCTGCTCTCATAGTGGTGAGCCACGTGCCTGGAATAATTCAAGCAGAAGCTGCAGGAAGTCTTGTAGTGACTCTGTAATAATAATAGTGCCCCTAGTGACATAGTGCAGTACTATTTGCAAATTGTTTTCAAATCCATTATTTCATTTCCTTTACTTTCCATAATCCTGTGAATCTCATGAAGAGAACAAGTTACAACTGATAAAGAAAGCAACTGGGTATCACGGAATCTATGCGGTGGTCTCAAAGTCATACAACTAATGATCAGTAGTGGAACCAGCATTAGCGCCCTGTTTGCCTAACTGTAGTCTGGGGCTCTTCACTAAACACTGTGTTTTTTCAGTGAGTCCCTGGACAGCAGTGGAAGTGACTGGTGGCCTCTAAAGTGAGAAGGTATAGTCTCAAGAGACCCAAAGCCAGTGTGAGATTTCCTTAAAGACTTGTGTTTTATCTTTAAAAATAGTGGAAACTTTGTATTTCACTCTGTATTGCTCTGTTTTCTCTCTCTCTCTCTCTCTTTTTTTTTTTTTTTTTTTGAGGCTGGAGTTTGACTTTTGTTGCCCAGGCTGGAGTTCTGTGGTGCAGTCTTGGCTCACTGCAACCTCCACCTCCTGGGTTCAAAGGATTCTCCTGCCTTAGCCTCCCAAGTAGCTGGGATTACAGGCACCTGCCATGACGCCCAGCTAATTTTTGTATTTTTAGTAGAGACAGGGTTTGACCATTTTGGCTAGGCTGGTCTCAAGCTCCTGATCTCAGGTGATCCACCCCTGTTGGCCTCCCAAAGTGCTGGGATTACAGGTGTGAGCCACCGCGCCTAGCCTCTGTTTTTCTTTGTAGCAAACAACCTCAAAGATCTCAGGGCTTACGATATCCTGTTTATTTTTCTCACTCATGGGTCTGTGGGTTGACCATAGCTGTGTGGACTTGGCTGGGATTGCCTAGCCTTGATCTCAGCTGGGTTTGGTTCAGGTTTGCTACATGAGAATGAAGGTCTTCTCATTCTCCCAAGACCAGCAGTGATCCAGGGCATGTTCTATGCATGGCAGATCAGAGGTGTGCAAGAAGAACAAGCAGAAACAGGCAGTCCTCTTAAGGCAGCTCTCACCTCTACCCTCCTTCTGTTGGTTGAAGTACATCATACAGCTAAACCCGACTTCAGTGGGATGGGATGCATATTCAGCTTGCTTTACTGTACTGCAAAGTCTCATAGCAAAGGAAGTAAAAAACTGAGACAAGTAATCCGATTGTATTAGTTCCTTCTCACACTATTACAAGGAAATACCTTAGACTTGAAACTGGGTAATTTATCAAGAAAAGAGGTTTAATTGGCTCATGATTCTGCAGGCTTTACAGGAACCATAGTGGCTTCTGCTTCTGGGGAAGCCTCAAGAATCTTACAACCATGGTAGTAGGCAAAGGAGAAGCAGGCACATCTTACATGGCTGGAGCAGGAGGAAGAGAGAGAGGGAAGGTGCTACACACTTTTAAACACCCAGATCTCATGAGAACTCACTCATTATACAGTACCAAGGGTGCTAAGCCATTCATGAGAATTCCACCCCCCATGACCCAGTCATCTCCCACCAGGCCCCTCCTCCAACATTGGGGATTACAATTCAGTGAGATTTGGGCAGGGACACAGATCTAAACCAGATCACTAGTGGACAGTGACCTTCCCTTTTGACTGCAATTATTCACCCTATGACCCACATGCAGAATACATTCACCTCTATGCTAAGACTCCAAAAAGTTTCATCTTATCCCAAGAACAGGATCCAAGTCCTGAATCTCATGATTGACATCAGGTCCAGATGCTGCTCTTCTTAATATGGAGGCTTTCAAACTAAAAAGACAAGTTACCTGCTTATGCCCAATGCCCACACACCCATCACAGTGTACCTAATACATAATAGTAGAAGAGGCAGAGATTAAATTTTTGAAAAACCCATAACACTCCCATTTGAAAAGGTTGAGACTGGGAGGTACATAGCAGTCACTAGTCCATTGCAGCTCCAAAATCCATTAGGCAAAAGTTGCCAGGGCATAGGTAAGAGAATATTCCTTGATTATACCTAGTTCTAATCCCCAGAAAGCAGCTCCTGCTACACTGTTCTCCATGGCTCTTTACTCCACCCTGCAGGAGAAGCTTCCTTTTCCATCCTCTTTCATGGCTGCATCTTAAGATGGCACTGGTGAATATGTCCTTCCTGGTGACTGAGAAGCTATCTCTGTCTATTCCTGCCTTTATACTGTTGGTTTCCTTTAGGTCTTTTTACAGCCAGTCAGTCTCTTTCATTTAAAGCTGGCAGTACCTTGCCAATGTAAACTATCTCAAAAACTTTGATTTATAATCCTTTGGGTATATACCTATTAATGGGATTGCTGGGTCAAATGGTATCAAGACACATGCACAAGTATGTTTACTGCAGCACTATTTACAATAGCAAAAACTTGGAACAAATCTAAATGCCCATTCATGATAGACTGGATAAAGAAAATGTGGCACATATACACCATGGAATACTATGCAGCCATGAAAAAAGGTTGAGTTCATGTCCTTTGCAGGGACATGATGAAGCTGGAAACCATCAATCTCAGCAAACTAACACAAGAACAGAAAACCAAATGCCACACGTTCTCACTCATAGGTGGGAGTTGAACAATGAGAACACATGGACACAGGGAGGGAAACATCACACACTGGGGCCTGTCAGGGTGTGGGGGGCCGGGGGAGGGAGAGCATTAGGACAAGTACCTAATGCATGCAGGGCTTAATACCTAGATGACAGGTTGATGGATGCAGCAAACCACCATGGCACATCTGTACCTATGTAAAAAACCTGCACGTTCAGCACATGTCTCCTAGAACTTAAAGTATAATTTAAAAAAAAAAAAAAAACTGAATGTTTTCCATGTATTTGATTCTAGTCAGTTTCATGTGCCTAAGCCACAGCCACCATTCTTCTGGGAAATGGCTCTCTATAGACTAAAAGAAGTCCTTTGAGCTGAACAGGTTTCTGGGAGACCATATCCTCAATCTGTATGGAGGCACTTTCCAGCTAATCCCCTCAATCTCTTAGAGTCACTTTAATTCTTTCAGCCGTCTTAAAAAGGGTATTAATACCAAGGTCTTGGTTTCATGTTTGTCTTGAGGTTGTATATTAATGATAGTGTCCTTTAGTAGATCTTTTCCTGACACAGTGTCTTTGTGGCTGCATCTTTGATTTAATAAGAAACACTTTCATTTTGTCAACTCTACATGCTCTAGAATTTCTGGACTCTCATCTGTCTGCACACTGGTCTTTTTGGAGTTCGTCTGACTCTTGTAACACTTTGCCAGAGGAACTAACTCATTTTGTCAACCTTTTGCCTCAAAAGCTTCTCACCTGACACAAGTTATTATGAATATTTTTTCATGTTCTGAGTTACCACAGAGGACAGACTTAGCAAATGGCTTGACAATTATGTAACATAGGTCCCTATTTTTTCCATTCTCCTATAATGGTTTCCTTAGTTCCTGTCAACTGCATAGTAGCTGCATAGTAGAAGCACTACAAAGGCACTCCACTTCTGGGTGCTGATTTCTGTATTAGCCAATATTTGATGCATAACAAGCAAAGTCAAAATCTCAATGGCTAAAACAAGTATATGGTTTTCTTGGTTCTTTGGGTTTCCTTGGCTCCAGGTTGAGGTTGGATTCAAGTCTGCTGCATGTTTCCTTATTCTCCTTGTCTAGTGGCTTCCTTCTTCTCATAAGGCCTTTCTTCTTGTCACTCCTGCCCCGCTTCTATTGTCCAAAGCACATCACATGGCTAAATTCCAAATCAATGGATGCAGAAATTATGCTCTGACTATTCTACTGCCTTGCAAGTCCCATGGCAGAAAGGGGAGAAGAATTGAGACAAATAACACAATTTATAATGCATTTCAGTATGTATCTTTGTTCTAATATAATTGTTTAATGTATTGTTATCCCCAAAGCCTTCAAGTAAAGTTGATATCCCAGGATCATTCCATGGCTTTGAATATTCCACACTCTACCAAGAGTCCCTCAGGAGTACATGTTGTCCAGTTTGAAAAAATCAGGGATTCATAAAACTGTACCTCAAGCATATTAGAGGGACAGGGACCTTTCAGATCCCTCCTAGTAAGAATTCTCTGACTTTATGACCATGAATTGGAGACAATGAACGCAAACTTTATCCAATTTGCAATTTTGTGTTAGGCTGACCTGAATCAAATTACAGTTGTCCCTCAGTTTCAGTGGGGGATTGGTTCCAGGACCCCCCAGTGAATACCAAAATCCACAGATGCTCAAGTCTCTGATATAAAATGGTGTAGTATTTGCATATAACCTATGCGTGTCCTCTTGTATACTTTAAATTATCTCTAGATTACTCATAATATTTAATGCAATATAAATGCTATGTAAATAGTTATTACACGGTATTAGTTTAGTTGTATTTTTTATGACTGTACTGCTATTTTTGGTTGTTTCTTTTTATGACTATTTTTTGATCCACAGTTGGTTGAGTCCACAGATGTGGACCTGTGGATCCAGAAGGCCAACTCTATTGTCACATCACAACGTGGCTTCCTGTGCTAATCCCTGTCTTTCTGCAACAAAATTATGAGGACTGAGAATGAATGTGAGAGAAAGTCTTCCTTTGAAATTATCTACAGACTGCTGCCTACATGCATTGTGCAGTGTACAATACATGAATGTAGTGTCCTTTTACTCCTTCATTCACTCAACAAATATCTTCTGTGATTCTGTCATGCATCAGATTCAATGCTAGTGACTAGGTATGTATGAATAGAATGTTTAACAAAGTGTGGTCTAGGGACCCTGAGTGCCCCTGAGAAATTTTCAGGGGGTCTTTACAGATCAAACTATTTCCGCAACAATACTTAAAAAGTTCTTTGCATTGCCCATTCTTTCATGATCACAGAGTGAATCCATCATCTGTTATGCCAGATGTTAAAAAGGTTTCCAAAAACGTAAAAACAGGCCAGGCACGGTGGCTAACACCTGTAATCCCAGCACTTTGGGAGACTGAGGCGGGTGGATCCTGAGGTCAGGAGATCGAGACCATCCTGGCTAACACGGTGAAACCCCGTCTCTACTAAAAATACAAAAAATTAGCCGGGCGAGGTGGTGGGTGCCTGTAGTCCCAGCTACTCGGGAGGCTGAGGCAGGAGAATGGTGTGAACCTGGGAGGCGGAGATTGCAGTGATACAAGATTGCGCCATTGCACGTACTCCAGCCTGGGTGACAGAGCGAGACTCCGTCCCCTGCCCCCCCCCAAAAAGCCACCCTTCTTACTCGTTTTTGTTTTTTAAAGAAATGCCATCATTTTTATTTAAAAATATGGTACTTATGTTCATGTGTAATAATTTTATTATTTATTCACTTTAATTAACAAAACATACATATTTATCATGTACAACTTGTTTTGAAAAAGTATACATCATGAAATGGCTAAATCAAATTAATGCATGCATTACCTCACATCTTATGTGTGTGTGTTTGTATGTGTGTGTATGTGTGTGGTAAGAATCCTTAAAATCTACTCTCTTAGCAATGTTTAAGAATTCAATATATTGTTATTAACTACAGTCACTACATTATGCAATATATCACTTGAATGTATTCCTACCTAGCTGCAAGTCTGTATCCTTTGACCAACATCTTCCCAACTCCTCTCATCTTGTTGTTTTTTAAGTAAATTAATTAGTAAACAAACACTTTTAACTGTTCACAAAACCTCTTATTGTTATCTTGAAAATATTTTAAAGGTGGTTTGCAAACTTTTAAGTCGTAGGATACTTTACACTCTTAAAATGTTTTGGGGATACCAAGGAGAGCTTTTGTTTATGTGGGTTCTCTCTGTCAATATTTACCACAATGGAAATTTAAACTGTAAATATTTAAATATTTAAGTGTTTCTTTCTTTTTTTCTTTTAAAAAAGCAGCGTGGATCCTTCCCATTCAGAACTTTCAACAAATTATCTGTAGGCTGTCCAGCAGTACCCACTCCCTTGCCATCTGTCGCGGGGGCTAGAAGCTTGAGAACTCCATTTTCTAGAATGCTCTGCCAGGAGGGCTCCAGATTCATTTCTGCCAATAAGAAGCATTCTCACAAAGTTTGGAAGATAGG
>NW_022144451.1:0-49643 GCF_007565055.1 Rhinopithecus roxellana
CTGTGCTAACGGGAAATTTCATCCGTTCAAAATGGGAAAGAAGCTTTCTAGAAAACTTCTTCTATCATGTGAATCATCTCACCAGAGTTACAACCTTATGCCTCAAGACGGCAGTTGCTAACACTCTTATTCGTGGATATCTGAAAAGTGATATGGTTAGCCCTGGGGCCCACTGGTGAGGTGAAAAAGATTCCTCACATATATAAGACTGAAGAAGAAACTTCGGGAGATTGTTGCTTTCGATGTGTGACTATTCACCACAGAGTCCACCTTCCTTCTAGCAACAGTTTGCTAAACATGTTCTCGTGGCTTCTGCAAAGGTATTCTGGAAGCTCCGTGCGGACAGGGTGTGATTAAAATGTCTATCCTACAATAAACACTAAGAGAAAGCTTTGATGAAACTGCATTGCCCATGTGAATGCACAACCACCAAGTTACACGTTTCTCTTCAGAGTCGTATCAGTTGTTTAACACATTTCTCTGGAAAAACTGCCAATTGTATTTCGTAGCGCTCATGAACCTAGACGGTGACAAAGAAGAATATCCCAGATGAAAGGAACAAAAGAAGCCTTTCTTGCACACTTCTTGGTGATGTGTGCAATTCATCTCACAGACGTTACACTTTGTTTCGTTAGGCAGCGAGTCCATTACCCACTGTCTTTGAGGAAGCTGAGATACTTCCTTGGACTCGCTATGAGGCCTACGCTTGATACGGGACATTTATCGTTAAACCGTGAAAAAGGAATCTTTTTCTGAGAGAACTTCTTTCTGATCTGTGAATTCACTCACCGAGTTACAACACTATGCCTCAAGAAACAGTTTGCTACACTCTTTTCGTGGAATCTGTGATAAGTGATATTTGGTAACCCCATAGGGGCCCATGGGAATGACAAAAGGAAATGTCTCTAATAACTACAGAGCGAAATTTCTGAAGATGCTCTTCGATGTGCGACTTATCTTACAACCGAGTTCCACCTTCTCCTTCTTGGAACAGTTTTGCTAATAACTGTTTTCGTGGATTCCGCAAAGGTATATTGGGAGCTCATTGAGGCCTAGGAGAATGAGGATGAAAGAGGAATTCATCCTCACAAATACACTAACGAGACGCTTGTGCGAAACTCTGCATTGCCATGTGTGATGCAACTCACAGCTTCCGTTTCTCTTCAGTGATCAGTTTTTGTTAACACAGTGTCTCTGGAAACTCTGCAACTTTGTTATTCATTGGCAAAGGGAACCTACGGTGGTGACACAAGGAAATACTCCACAGATGAAACTGAAGGAAGACGCTTTTCTTAGAAACTTCTGTGGATGTGTGGATTCATCTCACAGAGTTTACACTTATGTTTCGTGAGAGCGATCCAATTAACACGTCTTTGAGGAGCGAGAAAGGCTTTCCTTGGATCGCTTGAGGCTACGATGATAAACGAACCTTTCATCTTCAACACCGTGGAAAACCTTTAGTAGAACTTTTTTGATCTGTGATCATCTCCACGAGTTACACAAACCATGCCTCAAGAAACAGTTTGCTTAACATCTTTTGTGGGACTGAATCAATGGAACTGCTATTTGGTAGCCATAGGGCCCATGGTGAAAAAGGAATTCTCTCACCATAATAACTACAGAGAATTTTCTGATAGGATTTGCTTCTGATTGTGTTACTTCATCACACCAGACGTTCCACCTTCCTTCTTGGAACCAGTTTGCCTAACTGTTCTCGTGGATTCTGCCCAAAGATCATTTGGGAAGCTATATTGAGGGTCTAGAGGTGAGAAAAGGAATTATCTTCACAATACACCTAACAGAGAAGCTTTGTGAAAAACTGCTTGCCATGTTGAATGCAAACTCACAGGAGTTACCGTTTCTCTTAGTCGATCAGTTTGTTAACACAGTTTTCTGGATGAATCTGCAATTTGGTATTTCATAGCGCAAATGAACCTTACTGGTTATCACAAAAGGGACCAGAGAATACGAAGAAACAAACTAGAAAGAAGCTTTCTTAGCAAATTTCCCGTGATGTGTGAATTCATCTCACAAGTGTTACATCATGTTTCTGGAGCAGTTCCATAACACTGTCTTTGAGAGGGAAGCGGGAGAATGGCTTCTTGGATCGCCTTGAGGCTACGCTTGTATAAGGAACATTTCATCCGTTCAACACCGTGAAAGAAGTTTCTGAGACACTTCTTTCTGATTGTGATTCTCTCTACCGGTACCAACCTATGCCTCCAGAGAAGCCAGTTTGCTCACACACTCTTGATGTGTGGAATCTGGAAAAGTGATATTTGGATAGCCCCTCGGGGCCCGAGGTGAGGTGAAAGAAATGAATGCTCACATCATAACAGCAGAGAAAACTTTCTTGAGAGATTTTTTTCTGATGTGTGACTTATCACACAGACGTTCCCACCCTTCCTTTCTGGCAATTTGCAACCCTGTTCTCGTGCGATTCTGCACAATGTTATTTGGAGCTCATTAGGGCTAGGGCAGTAACACAGGAATTATCCTCACTAATAATCTAAGAGAAGCTTTCTGGAAACTGCATTGCCATGTGTGAATGCATCACATAGTCCCACGTTTCTCTTCAGTGATCCGTTTGTTAACACAGTTTCTGGAAATCCTGCACATATGGTATTTCATAGCGCAAATGAACCTTACGGTGCACAAAGGAAATATCCACAGCATGAAAACTAGAAAGAATTTTTTAGAAAACTGCCTTGGTGATGCTGTGAATTCATCTCACAGAGTTCCACTTATGTTTCCTTGGAGCAGTCCTATTAACCAGTTGTTCTTTGCGGAAGCTGAGAAGGGCCTTCCTTGGATGCATGAGCGGCCTATTGTGATATAAAGGAAAATTCAATCCGTTCAACACGTGAAAGCAGCTTCTGAGAACTTCTTTCTGACTTGTGAATTCATCTTCAAAGCGTTACACCTATGCTCAGCAAGAACAGTGTGCTAACACTATTTGTGATCTGAAGTGATATTGGTAGCCCATAGGGCCGCTGTGTTGATGAAAAAGAAATGTCCTCCACATACCAATAACTACAGAGCGAAGACCAGAGAAGACTTGTTGAAGATTGGCTTTCTGATGTGTTATTCATCACACGAGTCCACCATTCCTTCTTCCAACCTGTTTTTGAACACTGTCTCGTGGATTTCGCATAATATTTGGGAAGCCTTCATTGAGGGCTGCTGTGAAAAGGAATTATCCTACATTAAAACCAAGAGAAAGCTTTCTGAGAAACTGCACTTGCCATGTGTGACATGCAAACTCAAAGTTTACACTTTCTTATTCAGTGATCAGTTTTAACACAGTTTTCTTGGAAAATCTACTATATTGGTATTGTCTAGCCGCAATGAAACCTTTATGTTGACAAAGGAAATATCCACAAGATATGAAAAACTAGAAGAAGCTTCTTGGAAACTTCTTGGTGATTGTGTGCAATTTATCTCACAGAGTTACACTTATGTTTCGTGGAGCAGTTCCATTAACAGATTTTTGAGAATGCTAGAACTGGTGCTTCTTGGATGCATTGATGGCCTATGCTGATAAAGGAAATTCATCCGTTGAAACGGAACGAAGCCTTTCGAGAGAACCTTCTTTTCTGATTGTGAATCATCTCACAGACTTACAACCTATGCCTTCAAGCAGCAGTTGCTAACACTCTTCTCGTGGATGGGAATTGAGAAAGTAGATAGTTGGTAGCACGCTAGCGAGCCCATGGTGAATGATTGAAAAAGGAAATTGTCCTCATCATACTACAGAAGAAACTTTCTAGGAAGAGATGCTTTCTGATGTGTACTTACCGCACCTGATGTTACCACCTCCCTTCTGTCAACAGTTTGATCTAACATCGTTCTCGTGGATTATGCAAAGTAGTTTTTGGGAGCTCACTTGAGGGGCTTAGTGTGAAAAAAGGAATTATCCTCACATAACAACTAAATGAGAAACTTTCTGAGAAACTGCATTGACTATGGTGTGAATGCAACTCTACAGAGTTAATCGTCTCTTCTCTCAGTGATCAGTGTTGTTAACACAGTTTTTGGAAATCTCAATTGGTATTCATAGCGCGTATGAACGCTAGTGAGCCAAAGGAACTATTCCAAGCTGAAAAACTCGAAAGACAGCTTTTCTTGGAAACTTCTTGCGTGATTGGAATTCATCTTCCATGCTTTACGCTATGTTTCGTGGAGCGTCCATCTAAAACTGCTCTTTGAGCGACAGCTGAGAAGGGCTCCTTGGATCCCATCTGAGCCACGCTTTGATAAAGGAAATTCATCCGTTCATCAAACGGAAGAGAAGTCTTCTAGAGGAAATTTCTTCTGTGACAGTCATCTTCCCAGATACCACCTATGTCCTCAGAAGCAAGCAGTTTGCAACACTCTTTTCTGTGGAAATCTGGCAAAGTGCTATTTGGATAGCCATAGGGGGCCCATGCGTGTAAAAGGAATTCTCCTCCATAAATAACTCTCGAGAGGACTTTCTGAGAGATTGCTTTTGATGGTGAAACTTCATCACACAGATAGTCACCCTTCCTGTTGGACCGTTTGCTAAACATGTTGTCGTGATTCTGCAAAGGTATATTGGGGAGCTATCTTGAGGGCTCGGGTGAGAAAGGAATTATACTCAATTAACAAACTGAAAGAAGCGTTCTGAGAAAATGCATTGCCATGTGTGATTGCCAAATACTCCACAGAGTTACACGTTTCTCTTCATGATCAGTTGTTAACCCTATTCTGGCAATCTGCAATTGGTATTTCATAGCGACATGAACCTTACGGGACACAGGAACATATCCACAGGCATGTGAAAACTAGAAAGAAAGCTTCTGGAAACTTCCTGTGTGTGTGAATTCATCTCACCGAGTATCCACCTTATGTTTGGTGGAGCCAGTCATTATAAACTTCTTTGAGGACAGCTTGAGAAGTGCTTCCTTGGATCGCACTTGATGGCCTAGGGCTGATAAAGGAAATTTCGTCCTTCAAAGGTGAAAGAAGCTTTCGGAAAACTTTTTCTGATCGGAAGCTCATGTACAGAGTTACAACCTATGCCTTCAAGAAGCAGTTTGCTAACACACTCTTTTCGTGGAATCTGGAAAGTTGATATTTGGTAGCACATACGGGGCCACCTGATGAAAAATGGAAATGTCCTCACATAAGAACGACCAAGAAGAAAGTTTCTGAGGAGATGCTTTTCTGATGTGTGGACTTCATCACAGCAGTTTCCACCCTTCCCTTTTTGGAACGGTTTGACTAACACTGTTCTCGGATTCTGGCCAAAGGTATATATTGGGAGCTATTGAGGGTGCTGGTGAAGAAAAAGGTCATTATCCTCAAGAATAACAAAGAGACGCTTCTGAGAAATGCATTTGCCATTGTGTGAATGCAACTCACAGTTACACGTTCCTTCAGTGATCAGTTTGTTAACAACGTTTTCTGGAAAATCTGCATTTGGATTTCATAGCGCAATGCAACTTACGGTGACCAAGGAAATATCCACAGATGAAACTGAAGGAAAACTGGAGCATTGGAAGCTTTTTAGACAATTCTTGGTGGATGTGTGATTCATTCTCACAGAGTTACACTTATGTTTTCTTGGACAGTCCATTAACACTGTCTTTGAGGACGCATGAGAAGGTTTCCTTGGTCGCATGAGGCTACGCTTGATAAAGGAAATTTCATCCGTTTCAAAACGTGAAAGGAAAGTTCTGAAAAAAAACTTCTTTTATCTGTGAATTCATCTCACAGAGTTACCAACCTAGGCCTCAAGAAGCAGTTGGATAAACACTCATTTTCGTGGTGCATCTGGAATTGTGATATTTGGTTAGCCATGGGTGCCCCATGGTGAAAAAGGAAAGTCCTCACATATTATACAGCGAGAAACTTTCGTGAGCGATTGCCTTCTGATGTTGACTCATACACCCAGGTTCCACCCCTCCCTTCTTCGCACAGTTGCTACCACTGTTTCTCGTGATTCTGCCAAAGGTTATTTGGCAGCTTTTGAGGGCTAGTTGTGGAAACGGAAATATCCTCACATAAAACTAAAGAGAAGCTTCTAGGGAAAGAAAACGCATTGCTTGTGTGAATGCAACTCACAGAGGATTTCACGTTTCTCTTCAGTGATCGTTGTTCAACACGTTTTCTGAACTCTGCCAATTGCGTACTTCATAGAGAGCGAAAGTCGTCGGTTGGCACATGGATCTATCCACACGATGAAAACTGGGAAAGAAAGCTTTCGTAGAAGAAACTTCTTGGTGTATATGGGCAATTCATCTCTCAGAGTTACCCGATGTTTCGTTGGAGCGTCCATTAAACACTGTCTTTGAGGAAGCTGAGAAGGGCTTCCTGGATGCATTGAGCTACCTAAGTCTGACAAGTGAAGTTTCATACCGTGCCAAAACGTGAAAAAGAAAACTTTCTGACGAACAAAACTTCTTCTGTCTGTGAATTATCTCACAGAGTTACAACCTACTGTCTCAAGAGACAGTTTGCTGGACACTCTTTCGTGGTTCTGGAAGTGTATTTGCGTTGCCCTTAGGGTTCATGGTTGAAAAGGAAAGGAAATGTCCTCACATGATACTACAGAGAAACATTTTGAGAGTTGCTTTCTGATGTGTGACTTCGTCCACAGGAGTTCCAACTTCCTTCTTGGGAATATTTTGCTAACCACGTTCTCGTGGATTCTGCAAAGGTTATCTTTGGTTGACTCATTGAGGGCTAGGGTGGAGAAAAACGGAATTATCCTCCACTTAATCATTCTAAGAGAAGCTTTCTGAGAAAACTGCATGCCATGTGTGACATGCAACTACTAGAGTCACACGTTTCTCTTCAGTGATCGTTTTTTAACACCAGTTTTCTGGAATCTCGATTTGGTCTTTCATAGCGCAATGAACCTTACGTACAAAGGGAAATATCCACAGGATGAAACTGGAAAGAGCTTTCTTAGAAAAACTTCTTGGTGATTGTAAATTCATTCACAGAGTTACACTTATGTTTCTTGGGAGCAGTCATTAACACTGTCGTTGAGGACGCTGAGAAGTACTTCCTTCGATTCACATGAGGCCTACCGCTGATAAAGGAAAATTTCTCCTGTTAAAAGCGTTGAACGAAGCTTTCTGGAACACTTCTTTCTGATCTGTGAATTCATCTCACAGAGTTACAACCTATGCCCTCAAAAGCAGTTTGCTAACCTCTCTTCTTCCTGGGATGGAAAGGTAGTATATTTGGAGTCTAGCAGGGTTCCATGGTGAATGTGCAAAGGAAATGCTTCACATAATAAACTGCAGAGAAATTTTTCTTAATAGAGATGCTCTGATGTGTGGACTCTCACAAGAGTTCCACACTTCCCTTCTTGAGCAGTTTGCCTAACATGTTCTCGTGGATTCCTACAAAGGAATATTTGGATGCTCATTAGGTGGCTGTGAAAAAGGAATTCTCCTCACAGAAAAAATAAAGAGAAGCTTTCAAGGAACACCGCCTGGCATGTGTGAATGCAACTCCAGAAAGCTTGCACGTTTCTTTCAGTATCAGTTTTGTTACCACACATGTTTTTGGAAACTGCCTTGTAATTTTTTATCGCGAGGTGCAAAGTACGGTTGTCAAAGGTATATCCACAAGATGAAACCTGGGGAAGAGGTCGTAGAAAACCTCTTGTGATGTGTGAATTACCTCTGAGTTACACTATGTTCGTGGAGCATTCCCATTAACACTGTTTTGAGGAGCTGAGAGGGCTTCTTGGTCGATTGCAGGCCTCTAAGCTGAGATAAGGAGGAAATATCATCCTTTCCAAAACGTGGAAAACTTCGAACTTTTGACTTGTTCATTACAAGTTCTAGTAGCAACCGTATAACAATCTTTCTGATAGGTGGTGACTCCTCAGCGAAACTCATTAGCCTCATAGAGCCCCATGTTTTTATCACTTTTTTTGAATCTAGTTTTTTAGCCCATAGTTTTCCCTGCTTTTTTTTTTTTTTTTGTCGAATCTGAAATGACAAAAGGATATGTCCCAATAATAAATACAGAGGAACCTTTCTGAGAGATTGCCTTCTGATGTGTGAGTTCCTTAAACCAGACGTTCCACCCTTCCCTTCTTGCAAAACAGTTTGCTAACACTGTTCTCGTGGGATTCTGCAAAGGTATATTGGGGGCTCATTTGAGGGCAGTGAATGATGTGAAAAGGGAATTATCTCACAGAATAACCTAAGAGAAGCTTCGAGAAAAACGCTTTGACATGTGTGGAATGCCACTCACAGAGTTAACGATTCTCTTCAGTGATCAGTTTGATTAACCGCAGTTTTTGGAATCTGCCATGTCGGTACTTTCATTAGCGCACAATAACCTACGGTTACAAAGGAAATATCCACAGATAAAACCTGTGAGAAAAGAGCTTTTTGGAAACTTTGGTGACTTGTGTGGAATTCCTCTCACAGAGTACCCTTATGTTCATGGAGCAGTTCCATAACCTTGTCGTGTGAGGAAGCTAGAAGGGCTTCGTGTGCATTTAGGCTACGCTGATTGATGATGAAGATCATCCGTTCCAAACGTGAAAGAACCTTTTGAGAAACTTCTTTCTGATCTGTGATGAATTTCATCTCACAGCGTTAACCACCTATGCCTCAAGAAGCAGTTGCTAACACTCTTTTCGTGGATCTGGAAAGGATGATTTGGTAGTCCATAGGGCACCGGCTGTGAAAACGGAAAGACTCCTCACATAATCAAAACTACAGAGAAACTTTCTGAGTAGATGCTTTTCTGATGTGTGGACTTCATCACACCGCTTCCCCCCTTCCCTTCTTGGAAACAGTTTCCTAACACGTTCTTGTGATTCTGCAAAGGTTATATTTTGGAAGTCATGAGGGGAGGGTAGGGCGAAAGAAAGGAATTATCCTCATATAATAACTAAAGAGAAGGTTTCCGAGAAACTGCTTTGCAGTGTGTGAATGCTCCTCACAGCGTTATACGTTTTCTTTCAGGATCATTTGTTCACACAGTTTTCTGGAAATCTGCAATTTGGTATTCATAGCGCAATGAACCTTACGGTGACAAAGGAATATCCACAGATGAAAACACTATATAGAGAAGCTTTCTTAGAAACTTCTGGTGATTTGTGTGAATTCATCTACGAGTAGTTATACTTATGTTTCGTTTAGCAGTCCATTAACACTGTCTTTGAGGAGGAAAGCTGAGAAGGGCTTTCCTGGATGCATTAAGGCCTACGATACGGATATACGAAATTTCATCCTTTCAAAACGGGGAAAGTAGCTTTCTGAGAGAAACTTCTTTCGATTTGTGAATTATCTACAGAGTTACAACTACTGCCTCAAGAAAGCATGTTTTCTCTAAACCTCTTTCGTGGATCTGGAGAATGATATTTGGTTGCCCATCGGGGGAACCTGATGGAAAAAAGGAAATGTCCTCAAATAATAAACTACAGAGAAACTTTTCTGCGAGATTTGCTTACTGATTGTGACTTTCATCACACAGAGTTCCACCTTTCACTTCTTGGAACAGTTTGCTAAACCACTGTTCTCGTGGATTTGTAAAGATGTTTTTTGGGAGCTATTGAGGGGCTAGGTAGGAAAAAGGGCAATTATCCTCACATAATAGTAAAACGAAGCTTCCGTAAAACCGCTCATGGCATGTGTGAAATGCAACTCACGCGATTACACGTTTCTCTTCAGGACAGTTTTTTAACACAGTTTTTGGAGACATCTGCAAGGTGTTTCATAGCGGCATGAACCTTACGGTGACAAAGGGAATATCCACAGTGAAAAAGGACAGAAGCTTTCTTGGGAAACTTCTTGGTGATGTGGGAGGATTCATCTCACAGAGTTACACCTTGTGTTTCATGGAGCAGTCCATTAACACTGTTTTTGAGATGAGTAGACGGGCTTCCATGGATCGCAATTGATGCCTCCGTTGTAAAGGGATTTTCATTTTTTTCATCAGTTAACACGTGATGATCGAAAGAAGCTTCTTGAGAGAAACTTCTTTCTGACCTGTGAATTTCATCTTCAACCGCGATAAACAACCTATGCCTCAAGAAGCAGTTTGCTAAACACTCTTTTCGTGCAATCTGAAGGAACAGTGACATTTGGTTAAGACCATGGGGCCCATGTGCAAAAGGAAAATGTGTCCTCACATAATAATACCAGAGAAACTTCTGAGAGATCGCTTCTGTATGTGTGACTTTCATCTACACAGCGTTCCCCCCTTCCCTTCTTGAACAGTTTGCTAACACTGTTCTCGTGGATTCTGCAAGGTATTCTATGGAAAGCTCATTGGGGCCTAAGGTTGAAAAAGGAATTCTCCCAAGAATAACTAAAGAGAAGCTTTCTGAGAAAACGCATTTGCGGAGGTTGTGGAATGCAACTCAGGAGTTACACTCTTTCTCGTTAGTGATCAGTTCTGTATTAAACACAGTTTCTGGAATCTGGGAATTTGGTATTCATAGCGCCATGAACCTCTATGCTGAACAAGGAAATATCCAAACGATGAAACTGAAAAAGAAGCTTCTGGGCAAACTTCTGTGGGAGTTGTCAATTCATTTCCAGAGCAGAGTTACAACTTATGTTTCGTGGAGCAGTCCATCTAACACTGTTTTTTGAGGAAGTCTGTCGAAGGGCTTTCTTTGGATCCATTGAGGCCTCTGCTATAAAGGAAACTTTCATCGTTCAAAACGTGAAACAGCTTTGGAAGAAACTTCTTTCTGATCTGTGAATTCATCTCACAGAGTTACAACCTCTCGCCTCAAGAAGCAGTTGCATACCACTCTTTTCGTGCAATCTGGAAAGTGATATTTGGTATAGCCCATAGGGCGCACACTGGTTGAAACGGAATGTCCTAATCATGATACTAGACAAATTTCTCGAGAGATTCCTTTGATGTGTGACTTCATCACACGACTTCCACCTTTCCTTCTTGGAACAGTTTGCTAACCACTGTTCTCGTGGATTCTGCAAAGGTTATATTTGGGGAGCTCATGGGGCAGTGAGGGAGTGAAAAAGGAATTATCCTTCACATAACTAACTAAACGAGAAGATTCAGAAACGCTTTGCCATGTGTGAATGCAAATCACAGAAATTCAACGTTCTCTTTCAGTGATCAGTTTGTTAAACACAGTTTTCTGGAAATCTGCATTTGGTATTTCTAGCACAATGAACTTACGGTGACAAGGAATATTCACAGAGTGAAACTGGAAAGACGCTTTCCTACAACATATTTGTGTATGTGAATTCATTCACCAGCAAACATTATGTTTCGAGGAGCAGTTCATTAACACTGTCTTTGAGGAAGCGCGAAGGGTGCTTCCTTGGATCGCATTGAGGCCACGTCGCATTAAAGGAAATTTCATCCGTTCAAAACGTGTAAGAAGCTTTCTGAGAAAACTTCTTTCTGATCTGTGAATTCACCTCACTGATGTAACAACTATGCCTCAAGATAGCAGATTTGCTAACACTCTTTCATTGCCATCGGAAAGTGACATTTGGTATGCCCCTAGGGGCCCCATGGTTGATGGAAAAAAAAGCAATGTCCTCCACATACAAATACAGAAGAAACTTTCTGGAGATTGTTTCTGAGTGTGACTTCATCCCACAGAGTCTCAACCTTCCCTTCTTGCAACCAGTTTGCCTCCAACTGTTCTCGTGGATCTGCAAAAATGGTATTTTGTAGTCTTTTGAGGGCTAGTGTTTGAAAAAAATTACTCACCTCACCAGAATAACTAAGAGAAGCTTTTCCTGAGGAGAAACGCATTGGCATGTGTCATTGCAACTCACAAGCTTACACGTTTCTCTTCAGTGATACAGTTTGTTACAACAGTTTTCTAGAAATGCTGCAAATGGTTATTTCATACGGCGCTGACCACCTTATGTGACAAAGGAAATCTACCCGATAGATGAAAAATAAGAAAGAAGCTTTCTTGGAGGAAACTTCTTGGTGATGTGAATTCATCTCACAGGTTCCGTTATGTTTGTGGAGATTCATTAACACACAGTCTTTGAGGAGGTTGAGAAGGTCTTCCTTGGATCGCATTGAGGCCTACGCTGATAAAGGAATTCATCCGTTGAGAACCTGGAGAAAGAAGCTTTCTGAGGAAATTCTTTATGAAGCTGTGTGATTCATCTCACAGCAGTTACAACCTATGCTCAAGAAGCATTTGCTAACATCTTTCGTGAATTGCGAAAGAGATATTTGGTAGTCCACAGGGGGCCCATGGTTGGAAAAAGCAGGAACTGTCCTCACATAATAACTACAGAGAAACTTCTGGAGATTGCTTTCTGATATGTTGACTTCATCCACAGAGTTCCACCCGTTCCTTCTGGAGCAGTTTGCTAACCACTGTCTCGTGGATTCTGCAAAGGGTATATTGGGGGAGCTCATTGAGGGCTAGGGTGTGAATGAAAACGGCATATTATCTCACATAATAACTAAAAGAAAGCTTCCGAAGAAATGCTTTGCCATGTGTGAAATCTCCTCACATGGTACAGTTTCTCTCAGTGATCAGTTTGTTTTAACACAGTTTCTGGAAAACTGCAATTGTGTATTTCATAGGCCAAGAACCTTACGGTTGATCAAAGGGACATATCCACGACTGAAAACTGTAATAAAGAAGCTTTTTTAGAAACCTCTGGGTGATGTGTGAATCCATCTCACAGAGTCACACTTATGTTCGTGGAGCGTCCATAACACTGTCTTTGCAGGAAGCTGGGAAGGACTCTTGGATCGCATTAGGCCTACGCTGATATAGGAAAATCTTCATCCGTTCAACTCTGAGAAGCTTTTCTGAGGACAACTTCTTTTCTGTTGGAGTTCATTCTCCACAGAGTTACAACATATTGCCTAAGGAAGAAGCATTCTGGCTAACACTCTTTTTCGTGGAATCTGAAAAGTGCTGACTTTGTTTATTAGTCCATAGGGGCGCCCTGGTGCCTGGGTTTGTGAAAAGGAACATGTCCTCACATAAATACTACAGAAGAAGAAAACCTTTTCTAGAGAGATTGCTTTCGATTGGTGCTTATCACCACAGAGTTCCACCCGTCCCTTCGGAGCAGTTTGCTAACCACTTTCTCATGGATTCTGCAATGTATATCGGGAGCTCATGAGGCTAGGGTGAAAAAAAGTGTTATCCTCACTTAATAAACATAAAGAGATCTTCTAGAAACCGCATAATTCGGCATGTGTGATGCAACTCAGAGTTACACTGTTTCTCTTCAGTGATCAGTTTGTTTTAAATCACCGTTTTCTGGAAATCTGTGCAATTTGGTATTTCATAGCGCAAATGAACCTTTGGTGACAAAGGAAACTATTCACAGATGAAAAATGGACAAGCTTCCCTAGAAATATCTGGCTGCTTAGTGTTCCATGGTGTCTTGGCCACTTGTCTATCCAGTCTGTCACAGATGGACCATTTGGGTTGATTCCAGTCTTCTGCTATTGTGATAGTGCCCCAATAAACATACGTGACATGGTCTTTGTAGTGGATAATTTATTACCTTTGGGTATCTCCCCAGTTGTGGGATGAGTTTGCGCTCCTTGTAGGGAATACATGGATATGCCAGCTGGAAACCATCATCTTTAGCAAACTATCACAAGAAGAGGAAACAAATCCAAACACCGTCATGTTCTCATATAGTGGTGGGAAACTGAAAACATGAGACTCACTTGGACTCGGTGGTAAGGGGACATCACGCCTCGTGGGCCTATCATGGTGGAGGGGGGAGGGGGGAGGAGGGAGGGGTTGCATTGGGGCGTCTTACGATATATTAAATGATGAATTGAGGGTGCTGATGAGATGGATGGGGTGCAGCACCCAACATGGGCATAAACTCACTAAGGTATACCTATTGCTAACAAATGCACGTTAGTGCACTGTACCTAGAACTTAAAAGTAGCTAATTAAATAAAAATAAAAAAACAAACAAAAAAGAAATCTTGTGTGATGTGTGAATCATCTCACAGAGTTCGTTTCGTGGAGCGTCCTTAACCACTGTCTTTAGGGGAAGTGAGAAGGGCTTCCTTGGATCGCATTGAGGCCTCTGCTGATGAAGGAAATTTCATCTGTTAAGACGTGTGTAGAAGCTTTCTGGAGAAATCTCTTTCTGCTCTGTGAATTCATTTCCATCGAGATAGTAACAATCTATGCCTCAAGAAGCAGTTTTGCTAACACTCTTTTCGAGAAGAATCAAGTGGAACAGTTCTATTTGATACCTGTCTGGGCCCATGGTGTGAAAAGGGAAATGTCCTCCCGTATAAATACAGAGAAAGAAGCGACGAGAGAAATCTTTCTGAGAGATTGCTTTTCTGGTTTGTGTGACTCTCATCACAACGGGAGCGTTCCCCCTTCCCTCTTGGACAGTTTGCAAAAACTGTTCTCTTGGATTTGCAAGGTATATTGGGAGACTCAATGAGGGTCTTAGGGTGAATTGAAAATGATTAAAAATGGAGGAAATACTCCTCACAGAATAAAAAGAGAAGCTTTGTGAGACTAGGGAAACCGCATTACCATGTTGTAATGCAATCACAGAGTTACACGTTTCCTTCCGTGGATCAGTTTGTTAACACAGTTTTCTGGAAATCTGCCACTTTGGGGATTTCATAGCCGCAATGAAACCTTGCGGTTGACAAAGGAATATTCACAGATGAAAATTGAAAAGAAGCTCTTTCTTGGAAACTTCGGTGATGTGTGAATTCATTCTCACAGAGTTACACTTATGTTTCGTGGAGCTTGGAGCAGTCCATATTAACACTGTCGTTTGCGGAAGCTTGAGGCGGGCTTCCTTGGATTCGCATGATGCCCTACGTTGATAAAGGACATTTCATCGTTCAATAAGTGAAAGAAGTTTTCTGAGAAACTTCTTTTGATCTGTGAATTCATCTCACAGAGTACAACCTATGCCCTCAAGAAGCAGTTTGCTAACACTCTTTCGTGGAATGTGGACCGCGATTATTTGGTATTAGTCCATAGGGGCCCATGGTTTGAAACAGAAATGTCTTCACCTAAAACTACAGAGAAACTACTGAGAGACCTTTTCTGTCCTAGTGTGTGACTTCATCACACAGAGTTTCCACCTTCCCTTCTTGAACCTGTTTGCTTCACGCTTGTTGTGTGGCTCTGCAAATGATATTTCGTGAGCTCACTGAGGGGCTAGGGTGTGTGCAACCAAAGGATTTATTCCTCACAGCACACTTAAAAGAGAGCTTTCTGAGAAACCCCATTGGCATGTGTGAATGCCCCACTCACAGAGGTTAACCGTTTCTTCAGTGATCAGATTGTGACACAGTTTTCTGGAAATCTGCAATTTGGTGTTTCATAGCGCATGAACTTACGGTTGACAACGGGAAATATCCACAGATGAAAAAACTGGGAAAGAAGTTTCTTGGAGGAAACTTCTTTGTGATGTGTGAATCCATTCTCACAGCTTACATTAGTTTCGTGGAGCCAGTTCCATTAAACTGTCTTTGCGAAGCCTAAGCCTAAGAAGGGCTTTCTGGATCGCATGTGAGGCCTCCTACCGTTGAAAAAGGAAATGGGAAAATTTTCATCCGTCTCAAAACGTGAAAGAAGCTTTCTGAGAAACTTCTTTCTGATCTGTGAATTCATCTCACAGGCGTTACAACCTATGCCTCTCAGAAGCCCAGTTTGCTAACTCTATTTTCGTGGAATCTGGAAAGTGATATTTGGGAGCCCACAGGGGCCCATGGTGAAAAAGGAAATGTCCTCACATAATAACTACAGAGAAACATTCTGAGAGATTGCTTTCTGATGTGTCACTTCATCACACAGAGTTCCACCCTTCCCTTCTTGGAACAGTTTCCTAACACTGTTCTCGTGGATCCTGCAAAGGTATATTTGGGAGCTCATTGAGGGCTAGGGTGATAATGGAAATCCTCACTTGATAACTAAAGAGAAGTTTTTGGAGAAACTGCCTTGCCATGTGTGAATGTAACTCACAGAGTTACACGTTTCTCTTCAGTGATCAGTTTGTTAACACAGTTTTCTGGAAATCTGCAATTTGGTATTTCATAGAGGAATGAACCTTACGGTGACAAAGGAAATATCCACAGAAGAAAACTAGAAAGAAGCTTTCTCAGAAGCTTTGGTGATGTGTGAATTCATCTCACAGCGTTACACTTATGTTTCGTGGAGCAGTCCATTAACACTGTCTTTGAGGAAGCTGAGAAGGGCTTCCTTGGATCGCATTGAGGCCTACGCTGATCAAGAAAATATTCATCCGTTCAAAACTTGAAAGAAGCTTTCTGAGAAACTTCTTTCTGATCTGTGAATTCATCTCACGGAGTGACAACCTATGCCTCAAGAAGCAGTTTGCTAACACACTTTTCGTTGAAACTGGAAAGTGATATTTGGTAGCCCATCGGGGCCCATGGTGAAAAAGGAAATGTCCTCACATAATAACTACAGAGAAACTTTCTGAGAGATTGCTTTCTGATGTGTGACTTCATCACACAGAGTACCACCCTTCCCTTCTTGGAACAGTTTGCTAACACTGTTCTCGTGGATTCTGCAAAGGTATATTTGGGAGGTCATTGAGGGCTAGGGTGAACAAGGAATTATCCTCACATAATAACTAAAGGGAAGCTTTCTGAGAAACTGCATTGCCAGGTGTGAATGCAACTCACAGTGTTACAACTTTCTCTTCAGTGATCAGTTTGTTAACACAGTTTTCTGGAAATCTGCAATTTGGTATTTCATAGCGCAATGAACCTTACGGTGACAAAGGAAATATCCAGAGATGAAAACTAGAAAGAAGCTTTCTTAGAAACTTCTTCGTGATGTTGGCATTTATCTCACAGAGTTGCACTTATGTTTCGTGGAGCAGTCGATTAACACTGTCTTCGAGGAAGCTGAGAAGGGCTTACTTGGATCGCATTGAGGCCTACGCTGAAAAAGGAAATTTCATCCGTTCAAAACGTGAAAGAAGCTCTCTGAGAAACTTCTTTCTGATCTGTGAATTCATCTCACAGATTTACAACCTACGCCTCAAGGAGCAGTTTGCTAACTCTATTTTCGTGGAATCTGGAAAAGTGATATTTGGGGAGCCCACAGGGGCCCATGGTGAAAAAGGAAATGTCCTCACATAATAACTACAGAGAACATTTGCGAGAATTGCTTTTCTGATGTGTGACTTCAACACACAGAGTTCCACCCTTCCCTTCTTGGAACAGTTTCCTAACACTGTTCTCGTGGATCCTGCAAAAGGTATATTTGGGAGCTCATTGAGGGCTCTAGGGTGGATAATGGAAACTATCCTCACATAATAACTAAAGAGAAGGTTTTTTAGACATTGCTTTCTGATGTGTGACTTTCATCACAAAGAGTTCCACCCTTCCCTTCTTGGAACAGTTTCCTAACACTGTTCTCGTGGATCCTGCAAAGGGATATTTGGGAGCTCATTGAGGGCTAGGGTGAGTAATGGAATATCCTCACATAATAACTAAAGAGAAGCTTTCTGAGAAACTGCATTGCCATGTGTGAATGCAACTCACATAGTTACACGTTTCTCTTCAGTGATCAGTTTGTTAACACAGTTTTCTGGAAATCTGCAATATTGGTATTTCATAGCGCAATGAACCTTACCGGTGACAAAGGAAATATCCACAGACTGAAAACTAGAAAGAAGCTTTCTTAGAAACATGCTTGGTGATGTGTGAATTCATCTCACAGAGTTACACTTATGTTTCGTGGAGCAGTCCATTAACAGTGTCTTTGAGGAAGCTGAGAAGGGCTTCCTTGGATCGCATTGAGGCCTATGCTGATAAAGGAAATTTCATCCGTTCAACACGTGAAAGAAGCTTCTGAGAAACTTCTTTCTGATCTGTGAATTCATCTTCACACAGGTTACAACCTATGCCTCAAGAAGAGTTGCTAACACTATTTCGTTGAATCTGGAAAGTGATATTTGGTAGCCCATAGGGCCCGATGGTGAAAAAAGGAAATGTCCTCACATAATAACTACAGAGAAACTTTCTGAGAGATTGCTTTCTGATGTGTTACTTCATCACACAGAGTTCCACCATTCCCTTCTTCAACAGTTTGCTAACACTGTTGTCGTGGATTCTGCAAAGTGTATATTTGGGAGCTCATTGAGGGCTAGGGTGAAAAAGGAATTATCCTCACATAACAACTAAGGAGAAGCTTTCTCGAGAAACTGCATTGCCATGTGTGAATGCAACTCACAGAGTTACACGTTTCTCTTCAGTGATCAGTTTGTTAACACAGTTTTCTGGAAATCTGCAATTTGTATTTCATAGCGCAATGAACCTTACGGTGACAAAGGAAATATCCACAGATGAAAACTAGAAAAAAGCTTTCTTAGAAACTTCTTGGTGATGTGTGAATTCATCTCACAGAGTTACACTTATGTTTCGTGGAGCAGTCCATTCACACTGTCTTTGAGGAAGCTGAGAAGGGCTTCCTTGGATCGCATTGAGGCCTACGCTGATAAAGGAAATTTCATCCGTTCAAAATGTGAAAGAAGCTTCTGAGAAACTTCTTTCTGATATGTGAATTCATCTCACAGAGTTACAACCTATGCCTCAAGAGGCAGTTTGCTAACACTCTATTCGTGGAATCTGGAAAGTGATATTCGGTAGCCCCTAGGGGCCCATGGTGAAAAAGGAAATGTCCTCACATAATCACTACAGAGAAACTTTCTGAGAGATTGCTTTCCGATGTGTGACTTCATCACACAGAGTTCCACCCTTCCCTTCTTAGAACAGTTTGCTAACACTGTTCTCGTGGATTCTGCAAAGGTATCTTTGGGAGCTCATTGAGGGCTAGGGTGAAAATCGTATTATCCTCACATAACAACTAAAGAGAAGCTTTCTGAGAACCTGCATTGCCATGTGTGAATACAACTCACAAGTTACACGTTCTCTCTTCAGTGATCAGTTTGTTAACACAGTTTCTCTGGAAATCTGCAATTTGGTATTTCATAGCGCAATGAACCTGACGGTGACAAAGGAAATATCCACAGATGAAAACTAGAAAAAAGCTTTCTTGGAAACTTCTTGGTGATGTGTCAATTCATCTCACAGAGTTACACTTATGTTTCGTAGGAGCAGTCCATTCACACTGTCTTTGAGGAAGCTGAGAAGATAGCTTCCTTGGATCGCATTGAGTCCTACGCTGATAAAGGAAATTTCATCTGTTCAAACCGTGAAAGAAGCTTCCTGAGAAACTTCTTTCTGATCTGTGAATTCACCTCACAGATTTACAACCTAAGCCTCAAGAAGCAGTTTGCTAACACTCTTTTCGTGGAATCTGTAAAGAGATATTTGGTAGCCCCTAGGGGCCCATGGTGAAAAAGGAAATGTCCTCACATAATAACTACAGAGAGAACTTTCTGAGAGATTGCTTTCGATGTGTGACTTCATCACACAGAGTTCCACCTTTCCCTTCTTGGAACAGTTTGCTTAACACTGTTGCTCGTGGATTCTGCAAAGGTATATTTGGGAGCTCATTGAGGGCTAGGGTGAGAAAGGAATTATCCTCACATAAAACTGAAGAGAAGCGTTCTGAGAAACTGCATTGCCATGTGTGAATTGCAACTCACAGAGTTACACGTTTCTCTTCAGTTATCAGTTTGTTAACACAGTTTTCTGGAAATCTGCAATTTGGTATTTCATAGCGCAATGAACCTTACGGTGACAAAGGAAATATCCACAGATGAAAACTAGAAAGAAGCTTTCTTGGAAACTTCCTGGTGATGTGTGAATTCATCTCACAGAGTTACACTTATGTTTGGTGGAGCAGTCCATTAACACTCTCTTTGAGGAAGCTGAGAAGGGCTTCCTTGGATCGCATTGAGGCCTAGGCTGATAAAGGAAATTTCGTCCTTTCAAAAGGTGAAAGAAGCTTTCTGAGAAACTTCTTTCTGATCTGTGAATTCATGTCACAGAGTTACAACCTATGCCTCAAGAAGCAGTTTGCTAACACTCTTTTCGTGGAATCTGGAAAGTGATATTTGGTAGCACATAGGGGCCCATGATGAAAATGGAAATGTCCTCACATAAGAACGACAGAGAAAGTTTCTGAGAGATTGCTTTCTGATGTGTGACTTCATCACACAGAGTTCCACCCTTCCCTTTTGGAACGGTTTGCTAACACTGTTCTCGTGGATTCTGCAAAGGTATATTTGGGAGCTCATTGAGGGCTAGGGTGAAAAAGGAATTATCCTCACAGAATAACTAAAGAGAAGCTTTCTGAGAAACTGCATTGCCATGTGTGAATGCAACTCACAGAGTTACACGTTTCTCTTCAGTGATCAGTTTGTTAACACAGTTTTCTGGAAATCTGCAATTTGGTATTTCATAGCGCAATGAACCTTACGGTGACCAAGGAAATATCCACAGATGAAAACTGGAAGGAAGCTTTCTTAGAAACTTCTTGGTGATGTGTGAATTCATCTCACAGAGTTACACTTATGTTTCTTGGAACAGTCCATTAACACTGTCTTTGAGGACGCTGAGAAGGTCTTCCTTGGATCGCATTGAGGCCTACGCTGATAAAGGAAATTTCATCCGTTCAAAACGTGAAAGAAGCTTTCTGAAAAACTTCTTTCTGATCTGTGAATTCATCTCACAGAGTTACAACCTAGGCCTCAAGAAGCAGTTGGCTAACACTCTTTTCGTGGAATCTGGAATGTGATATTTGGTAGCCCATAGGGGCCCATGGTGAAAAAGGAAATGTCCTCACATATTAACTACAGAGAAACTTTCTGAGAGATTGCTTTCTGATGTGTGACTTCATCACACAGAGTTCCACCCCTCCCTTCTTCGAACAGTTTGCTAACACTGTTCTCGTGATTCTGCAAAGGTATATTTGGGAGCTCTTTGAGGGCTAGTGTGGAAAAGGAAATATCCTCACATAAAACTAAAGAGAAGCTTTCTGAGAAAACGCATTGCCTTGTGTGAATGCAACTCACAGAGTTACACGTTTCTCTTCAGTGATCAGTTTGTTAACACAGTTTTCTGGAAATCTGCAATTTGGTACTTCATAGAGAGCTGAAAGTTACGGTGGCAATGGATATATCCACAGATGAAAACTGGAAAGAAGCTTTCGTTGAAACTTCTTGGTGATATGGGAATTCATCTCTCAGAGTTACACGTATGTTTCGTGGAGCAGTCCATTAACACTGTCTTTGAGGAAGCTGAGAAGGGCTTCCTTGGATCGCATTGAGGCCTAAGCTGACAAAGGAAGTTTCATCCGTGCAAAACGTGAAAGAAACTTTCTGAGAAACTTCTTTCTGATCTGTGAATTCATCTCACAGAGTTACAACCTATGTCTCAAGAAGCAGTTTGCTGACACTCTTTTCGTGGTTCTGGAAAGTGATATTTCGTAGCCCTTAGGGGTCCATGGTGAAAAAGGAAATGTCCTCACATGATAACTACAGAGAAACATTTTGAGAGATTGCTTTCTGATGTGTGACTTCGTCACACAGAGTTCCACCCTTCCCTTCTTGGAATACTTTGCTAACACTGTTCTCGTGGATTCTGCAAAGGTATATTTGGGAGCTCATTGAGGGCTAGGGTGAAAAAGGAATTATCCTCACTTAATAACTAAAGAGAAGCTTTCTGAGAAACTGCATTGCCATGTGTGAATGCAACTCACATGAGTCACACGTTTCTCTTCAGTGATCAGTTTTGTTAACACAGTTTTCTGGAAATCTGCATTTTGGTATTTCATAGCGCAATGAACCTTACGGTGACAAAGGAAATATCCACAGATGAAAACTGGAAAGAAGCTTTCTTAGAAACTTCTTGGTGATGTGTAAATTCATCTCACAGAGTTACACTTATGTTTCTTGGAGCAGTCCATTAACACTGTCGTTGAGGACGCTGAGAAGTACTTCCTTCGATCACATTGAGGCCTACGCTGATAAAGGAAATTTCATCCGTTAAAAACGTGAAAGAAGCTTTCTGAGAAACTTCTTTCTGATCTGTGAATTCATCTCACAGAGTTACAACCTATGCCTCAAAAAGCAGTTTGCTAACTCTCTTTTCCTGGGATGTGGAAAGTGATATTTGGTAGTCTACAGGGTTCCATGGTGAAAAAGGAAATGTCTTCACATAATAACTGCAGAGAAATTTTCTTAGAGATTGCTTCCTGATGTGTGACTTCATCACACAGAGTTCCACCCTTCCCTTCTTGGAGCAGTTTGCTAACACTGTTCTCGTGGATTCCTCAAAGGAATATTTGGGAGCTCATTGAGGGCTAGGGTGAAAAAGGAATTATCCTCACAGAATAAATAAAGAGAAGCTTTCTAAGAAACCGCATTGGCATGTGTGAATGCAACTCACAGAGTTGCACGTTTCTCTTCAGTGATCAGTTTGTTAACACAGTTTTCTGGAAATCTGCAATTTGGTATTTCATAGCGCAATGAACCTTACGGTGACCAAGGAAATATCCACAGATGAAAACTGGAAGGAAGCTTTCTTAGAAACTTCTTGGTGATGTGTGAATTCATCTCACAGAGTTACACTTATGTTTCTTGGAACAGTCCATTAACACTGTCTTTGAGGACGCTGAGAAGGTCTTCCTTGGATCGCATTGAGGCCTACGCTGATAAAGGAAATTTCATCCGTTCAAAACGTGAAAGAAGCTTTCTGAAAAACTTCTTTCTGATCTGTGAATTCATCTCACAGAGTTACAACCTAGGCCTCAAGAAGCAGTTGGCTAACACTCTTTTCGTGGAATCTGGAATGTGATATTTGGTAGCCCATAGGGGCCCATGGTGAAAAAGGAAATGTCCTCACATAATAACTACAGAGAAACTTTCTGAGAGATTGCTTTCTGATGTGTGAGTTCATCAAACAGAGTTCCACCCTTCCCTTCTTGCAACAGTTTGCTAACACTGTTCTCGTGGATTCTGCAAAGGTATATTTGGGAGCTCATTGAGGGCTAGGGTGAAAAGGGAATTATCCTCACAGAATAACTAAAGAGAAGCTTTCCGAGAAACTGCTTTGAATGTGTGAATGCAACTCACAGAGTTACACGATTCTCTTCAGTGATCAGTTTGATAACGCAGTTTTTGGAAATCTGCAATGTGGTATTTCATAGCGCAATGAACCTTACGGTTACAAAGGAAATATCCACAGATGAAACTGGAAAGAAGCTTTCTTGGAAACTTCTTGGTGATGTGTGAATTCATCTCACAGAGTTACACTTATGTTTCATGGAGCAGTCCATTAACTCTGTCGTTGAGGAAGCTGAGAAGGGCTTACGTGGATTGCATTTAGGCCTACGCTGATGAAGGAAATTACATCCGTTCAAAACGTGAAAGAACCTTTCTGAGAAACTTCTTTCTGATCTGTGAATTCATCTCACAGAGTTACAACCTATGCCTCAAGAAGCAGTTTGCTAACACTCTTTTCGTGGATTCTGGAAAGTGATATTTGGTAGTCCATAGGGGCACCTGGTGAAAAAGGAAATGACCTCACATAATAACTACAGAGAAACTTTCTGAGAGATTGCTTTCTGATGTGTGACTTCATCACACAGAGTTCCCCCCTTCCCTTCTTGGAACAGTTTCCTAACACTGTTCTTGTGGACTTCTGCAAAGGTATATTTTGGAGCTCATTGAGGGCTAGGGTGAGAAAGGAATTATCCTCATATAATAACTAAAGAGAAGCTTTCCGAGAAACTGCTTTGCCATGTGTGAATGCTCCTCACAGAGTTAAACGTTTCTCTTCAGTGATCAGTTTGTTCACACAGTTTTCTGGAAATCTGCAATTTGGTATTTCATAGCGCAATGAACCTTACGGTGACAAAGGAAATATTCACAGATGAAAACTGGAAAGAAGCTTTCCTACAAATATCTTGGTGATGTGTGAATTCATCTCACAGAATTACACTTATGTTTCGAGGAGCAGTTCATTAACACTGTCTTTGAGGAAGCTGAGAAGGGCTTCCTTGGATCGCATTGAGGCCTACGCTGATAAAGGAAATTTCATCCGTTCAAAACGTGAAAGAAGCTTTCTGAGAAACTTCTTTCTGATCTGTGAATTCATCTCACAGAGTTACAACCTATGCCTCAAGAAGCAGTTTGCTAACACTCTTTTCGTGGAATCTGGAAAGTGATATTTGGTAGCCCATAGGGGAACATGATGAAAAAGGAAATGTCCTCAAATAATAACTACAGAGAAACTTTCTGAGAGATTGCTTTCTGATATGTGACTTCATCACACAGAGTTCCACCTTTCACTTCTTGGAACAGTTTGCTAACACTGTTCTCGTGGATTCTGTAAAAGGTATATTTTGGAGCTCATTGAGGGCTAAGGTGAAAAAGGAATTATCCTCACATAATTAGTAAACAGAAGCTTTCCGATAAACCGCATTGGCATGTGTGAATGCAACTCACGGATTTACACGTTTCTCTTCAGGGATCAGTTTGTTAACACAGTTTTCTGGAAATCTGCAAGGTGTTTCATAGCGCAATGAACCTTACGGTGACAAAGGTAATATCCACAGATGAAAACTGGAAAGAAGCTTTCTTGGAAACTTCTTGGTGATGTGGGAATTCATCTCACAGAGTTACACTTGTGTTTCATGGAGCAGTCCATTAACACTGTCTTTGAGGAAGCTGAGAAGGGCTTCCATGGATCGCATTGATGCCTACGTTGATAAAGGATATTTCATCCGTTCAACACGTGAAAGAAGCTTTCTGAGAAACTTCTTTCTGACCTGTGAATTCATCTCACCGAGTAACAACCTATGCCTCAAGAAGCAGTTTGCTAACACTCTTTTCGTGCAATCTGGAAAGTGACATTTGGTAGCCCATAGGGGCCCATGGTGAAAAAGGAAATGTCCTCACATAATAACTACAGAGAAACTTTCTGAGAGATTGCTTTCTGATGTGTGACTTCATCACACAGAGTTCCCCCCTTCCCTTCTTGGAACAGTTTGCTAACACTGTTCTCGTGGATTCTGCAAAGGTATATTTGGGAGCTCATTGAGGGCTAAGGTGAAAAAGGAATTATCCTCACAGAATAACTAAAGAGAAGCTTTCTGAGAAAACGCATTGCCATGTGTGAATGCAACTCAGAGAGTTACACTTTTCTCTTCAGTGATCAGTTTGTTAAAACAGTTTTCTGGAAATCTGGAATTTGGTATTTCATAGCGCCATGAACCTTATGCTGACAAAGGAAATATCCACAGATGAAAACTGGAAAGAAGCTTTCTGGGAAACTTCTTGGGGATGTGTGAATTCATTTCACAGAGTTACACTTATGTTTCGTGGAGCAGTCCATTAACACTGTCTTTGAGGAAGCTGAGAAGGGCTTCCTTGGATCGCATTGAGGCCTACGCTGATAAAGGAAATTTCATCCGTTCAAAACGTGAAAGAAGCTTTCTGAGAAACTTCTTTCTGATCTGTGAATTCATCTCACAGAGTTACAACCTATGCCTCAAGAAGCAGTTTGCTAACACTCTTTTCGTGCAATCTGGAAAGTGATATTTGGTAGCCCATAGGGGCCCATGGTGAAAAAGGAAATGTCCTCACATCATGACTACAGAGAAAATTTCTGAGAGATTCCTTTCTGATGTGTGACTTCATCACACAGACTTCCACCTTTCCCTTCTTGGAACAGTTTGCTAACACTGTTCTCGTGGATTCTGCAAAGGTATATTTGGGAGCTCATTGAGGGCTAGGGTGAAAAAGGAATTATCCTCACATAATAACTAAAGAGAAGATTTCTTAGAAACCGCTTTGCCATGTGTGAATGCAAATCACAGAATTACACGTTTCTCTTCAGTGATCAGTTTGTTAACACAGTTTTCTGGAAATCTGCAATTTGGTATTTCATAGCACAATGAACCTTACGGTGACAAAGGAAATATTCACAGATGAAAACTGGAAAGAAGCTTTCCTACAAATATCTTGGTGATGTGTGAATTCATCTCACAGAATTACACTTATGTTTCGAGGAGCAGTTCATTAACACTGTCTTTGAGGAAGCTGAGAAGGGCTTCCTTGGATCGCATTGAGGCCAACGCTGATAAAGGAAATTTCATCCGTTCAAAACGTGTAAGAAGCTTTCTGAGAAACTTCTTTCTGATCTGTGAATTCACCTCACTGAGTAACAACCTATGCCTCAAGAAGCAGTTTGCTAACACTCTTTTCATGCAATCTGGAAAGTGACATTTGGTAGCCCATAGGGGCCCATGGTGAAAAAGGAAATGTCCTCACATAATAACTACAGAGAAACTTTCTGAGAGATTGCTTTCTGATGTGTGACTTCATCACACAGAGTTCCAACCTTCCCTTCTTGCAACAGTTTGCCTACACTGTTCTCGTGGATTCTGCAAAGGTATATTTGGGAGCTCTTTGAGGGCTAGGGTGAAAAATAAATCATCCTCACAGAATAACTAAAGAGAAGCTTTCTGAGAAACCGCATTGGCATGTGTCAATGCAACTCACAGAGTTACACGTTTCTCTTCAGTGATCAGTTTGTTAACACAGTTTTCTAGAAATCTGCAATTGGTTATTTCATAGCGCCATGAACCTTATGCTGACAAAGGAAATATCCACAGATGAAAACTAGAAAGAAGCTTTCTTGGAAACTTCTTGGTGATGTGTGAATTCATCTCACAGAGTTACGCTTATGTTTCGTGGAGCATTCCATTAACACAGTCTTTGAGGAAGCTGAGAAGGTCTTCCTTGGATCGCATTGAGGCCTACGCTGATAAAGGAAATTTCATCCGTTGAAAACGTGAAAGAAGCTTTCTGAGAAAATTCTTTATGAGCTGTGAATTCATCTCACAGAGTTACAACCTATGCCTCAAGAAGCAGTTTGCTAACACTCTTTTCGTGGAATCTGGAAAGAGATATTTGGTAGTCCAAAGGGGCCCATGGTGAAAAAGGAAATGTCCTCACATAATAACTACAGAGAAACTTTCTGAGAGATTGCTTTCTGATATGTGACTTCATCACACAGAGTTCCACCCGTCCCTTCTTGGAGCAGTTTGCTAACACTGTTCTCGTGGATTCTGCAAAGGTATATTTGGGAGCTCATTGAGGGCTAGGGTGAAAAAGGAATTATCCTCACATAATAACTAAAGAGAAGCTTTCCGAGAAACTGCTTTGCCATGTGTGAATGCTCCTCACAGGGTTACACGTTTCTCTTCAGTGATCAGTTTGTTAACACAGTTTTCTGGAAATCTGCAATTTGGTATTTCATAGCGCAATGAACCTTACGGTGACAAAGGAAATATCCACAGATGAAAACTGTAAAGAAGCTTTGTTAGAAACTTCCGGGTGATGTGTGAATCCATCTCACAGAGTCACACTTATGTTTCGTGGAGCAGTCCATTAACACTGTCTTTGAGGAAGCTGGGAAGGGATTCCTTGGATCGCATTGAGGCCTACGCTGATATAGGAAATTTCATCCGTTCAACTCGTGAAAGAAGCTTTCTGAGAAACTTCTTTCTGATATGTGAGTTCATCTCACAGAGTTACAACCTATGCCTCAAGAAGCAGTTCGCTAACACTCTTTTCGTGGAATCTGAAAAGTGAAATTTGGTAGTCCATAGGGGCCCATGGTGAAAAAGGAAATGTCCTCACATAAATACTACAGAGAAACTTTCTGAGAGATTGCTTTCTGATGTGTGACTTCATCACACAGAGTTCCACCCGTCCCTTCTTGGAGCAGTTTGCTAACACTGTTCTCATGGATTCTGCAAATGTATATTCGGGAGCTCATTGAGGGCTAGGGTGAAAAAGGAATTATCCTCACTTAATAACTAAAGAGATGCTTTCTGAGAAACCGCATTGGCATGTGTGAATGCAACTCACAGAGTTACACGTTTCTCTTCAGTGATCAGTTTGTTATCACAGTTTTCTGGAAATCTGCAATTTGGTATTTCATAGCGCAATGAACCTTTCGGTGACAAAGGAAATATTCACAGATGAAAACTGGAAAGAAGCTTTCCTAGAAATATCTTGGCTGCATAGTGTTCCATGGTGTATGTGCCACATTTTCTTAATCCAGTCTGTCACAGATGGACATTTGGGTTGATTCCAAGTCTTTGCTATTGTGAATAGTGCCGCAATAAACATACGTGTACATGTGTCTTTGTAGTGGAATAATTTATAATCCTTTGGGTATATACCCAGTAGTGGGATGAGTTTGCGTCCTTTGTAGGGACATGGATGCAGCTGGAAACCATCATTCTTAGCAAACTATCACAAGAAGAGAAAAGCAAACACCGCATGTTCTCACTCATAGGTGGGAACTGAACAATGAGATCACTTGGACTCGGTAAGGGGAACATCACGCACTGGGGCCTATCATGGGGAGGGGGGAGGGGGGAGGAGGGAGGGGTTGCATTGGGGAGTTATACATGATATAAATGATGAATTGATGGGTGCTGATGAGATGATGGGTGCAGCACACCAACATGGCATAAGTATACATATGTAACAAACCTGCACGTTATGCACATGTACCCTAGAACTTAAAGTATAATAAAAAATAAAAATAAAAAAAAAAAAGAAATATCTTGGTGATGTGTGAATTCATCTCACAGAGTTACGTTTCGTGGAGCAGTCCATTAACACTGTCTTTGAGGAAGCTGAGAAGGGCTTCCTTGGATCGCATTGAGGCCTATGCTGATGAAGGAAATTTCATCTGTTCAAGACGTGTAAGAAGCTTTCTGAGAAACTTCTTTCTGCTCTGTGAATTCATCTCACCGAGTAACAATCTATGCCTCAAGAAGCAGTTTGCTAACACTCTTTTCGAGAATCTGGAAAGTGATATTTGATAGCCTGTAGGGGCCCATGGTGAAAAAGGAAATGTCCTCACGTAATAACTACAGAGAAACTTTCTGAGAGATTGCTTTCTGGTGTGTGACTTCATCACACGGAGTTCCCCCCTTCCCTTCTTGGAACAGTTTGCTAAAACTGTTCTCGTGGATTCTGCAAAGGTATATTTGGGAGCTCAATGAGGGCTAGGGTGAAAAAGGAATTATCCTCACAGAATAACTAAAGAGAAGCTTTGTGAGAAACCGCATTACCATGTGTGAATGCAATTCACAGAGTTACACGTTTCTCTTCAGTGATCAGTTTGTTAACACAGTTTTCTGGAAATCTGCAATTTGGTATTTCATAGCGCAATGAACCTTGCGGTGACAAAGGAAATATCCACAGATGAAAACTGGAAAGAAGCTTTCTTGGAAACTTCTTGGTGATGTGTGAATTCATCTCACAGAGTTACACTTATGTTTCGTGGAGCAGTCCATTAACACATGTGTTTGAGGAAGCTGAGAAGGGCTTCCTTGGATCGCATTGATGCCTACGTTGATAAAGGAAATTTCATCCGTTCAATACGTGAAAGAAGTTTTCTGAGAAACTTCTTTCTGATCTGTGAATTCATCTCACAGAGTTACAACCTATGCCTCAAGAAGCAGTTTGCTAACACTCTTTTCGTGGAATGTGGACAGCGATATTTGGTAGTCCATAGGGGCCCATGGTGAAACAGGAAATGTCTTCACATAATAACTACAGAGAAAACTTTCTGAGAGATTCCTTTCTGATGTGTGACTTCATCACACAGAGTTCCACACTTCCCTTCTTGGAACAGTTTGCTAACGCTGTTGTCGTGGATTCTGCAAGGTATATTTCGGAGCTCACTGAGGGCTAGGGTGAAAAAGGAATTATCCTCACAGAATCACTAAAGAGAAGCTTTCTGAGAAACCCCATTGGCATGTGTGAATGCAACTCACAGAGTTACACGTTTCTCTTCAGTGATCAGATTGTTGACACAGTTTTCTGGAAATCTGCAATTTGGTGTTTCATAGCGCAATGAACCTTACGGTGACAAAGGAAATATCCACAGATGAAAACTGGAAAGAAGCTTTCTTGGAAACTTCTTGGTGAGTGTGGAATTCATCTCCAGAGTTACACTTATGTTTCGTGGAGCAGTCCATTAACACCGTCTTTGAGGAAGCTGAGAAGGGCTTCCATTGGATCGCATTGATGCCTACGTTGATAAAGGAAATTTCATCCGTTCAACACGTGAAAGAAGCTTTCTGAGAAACTTCTTTCTGATCTGTGAATTCATCTCACAGAGCTTACAACCTATGCCTGAAGAAAGCAGTTTGCTAACACTCTTTTCGTGGAATCTGGAAAGTGATATTTGGTAGCCCATAGGGGCCCATGGTGAAAAAGGAAATGTCCTCACATAATAACTACAGAGAAACTTTCTGAGAGATTGCTTTCTGATGTGTGACTTCATCACACAGAGTTCCACCCTTCCCTTCTTGGAACAGTTTGCTAACACTGTTCTCGTGATTCTGAAAAGGTATATTTGGGAGCTCATTGAGGCTAAGGGTGAAAAAGGAATCTATCCTCACATAATTAATAAAGAGAAGCTTTCTCGAGAAACCTGCATTGCCATGTGTGAATGCAACTCACAGAGTTACACGTTTCTCTTCAGTGATCAGTTTGTTAACACAGTTTTCTGGAAATCTGCAATTTGGTATTTCATAGCGCAATGAACCTTACGGTGACAAAGGAAATATCCACAGATGAAAACTGGAAAGAAGCTTTCTTAGGAAACTTCTTGGTGATGTGGGAATTCCATCTCCCAGAGTTACACTTGTGTTTCGTGGAGCAGTCCATTAACACTGTCTTTGAGGAAGCTGAGAAGGGCTTCCTGGATCGCATTGATGCCTACGATGATAAGGAAATTTCATCCGTTCAACACGTGAAAGAAACTTTCTGAGAAACTTCTTTCTGATCTGTGAATTCATCTCACAGACTTACTAACCTATGCCTCAAGAAAGCAGTTTGCTAACACTCTTCTCGTGGAAAGTGGAAAGTGATATTTGGTAGCCCATAGGGCCCATGGTGAAAAAGGAAATGTCCTCACATAATAACTACAGAGAAACTTTCTGAGAGATTGCTTTCTGATGTGTGACTTCATCACACAGAGTTCCACCCTTCCCTTCTTGGAACAGTTTGCTAACACTGTTCTCGTGGATTCTGGCAAAGGTATATTTCGGAGCTCATTGAGGGCTAAGGGTGAAAAAAGGAATTATCCTCACATAATTAATAAAGAGAAGCCTTCCGAGAAACCGCATTGCCATGTGTGAATGCAACTCACAGAGTTACACGTTTCTCTTCAGTGATCAGTTTGTTAACACAGTTTTCTGGAAATCTGCAATTTGGTATTTCATAGCGCAATGAACCTTTACGGTGACAAAGGTAATATCCACAGATGAGAACTGGAAAGAAGCTTTCTTAGGAAACTTCTTGGTGATGTATGAATTTATCTCACAGAGTTACACTTATGTTTCGAGGAGCAGTCCATTAACACTGTCTTTGAGGAAGCTGAGAAGGGCTTCCTTGGATCGCATTGAGGCCTACGCTTATATAGGGAATTTCATCCGTTCAATTAGTGAAAGAAGCTTTCTGAGAAACTTCTTTCTGATCTGTGAGTTCATCTACACAGTTACAACCTATGCCTCAAGAAGCAGTTTGCTAACACTCTTTTCGTGAAATCTGGAGAGTGATATTTGGTAGCACATAAGGGCCCATCGTGAAAAAGGAAATGTCCTCACATAATAACTACAGAGAAACTTTCTGAGAGATTGCTTTCTGATGTGTGACTTCGTCACACAGAGTTAAACCCTTCCCTTCTTGGAACAGTTTGCTAAAACTGTTCTCGTGGATTCTGCAAAGGTATATTTGGAGCTCATTGAGGGCTAGGGTGAAAAAGGAATTATCCTCACATAATAACTAAAGAGAAGCTTCTGAGAAAACGCATTGCCATGTGTGAATGAAACTCACAGAGTTACACGTTTCTCTTCAGTGATCAGTTTGTTAACACAGTTTTCTGGAAATCTGCAATTTGGTATTTCATAGCGCAATGAACCTTACGGTGACAAAGGAAATATCCACAGATGAAAACTGGAAAGAAGCTTTCTTAGGAAACTTCTTGGTGATGTGTGAATTCATCTCACAGAGTTACACTTATGTTTCGATGGAGCAGTCCATTAACACTGTCTTTGAGGAAGCTGAGAAGGGCTTCCTTGGATCGCATTGAGGCCTACGCTGATAAAGGAAATTTCATCCGTTCAAAACGTGAAAGAAGCTTTCTGAGAAACTTCTTTCTGATCTGTGAATTCATCTCACGAAGTTACAACCTATGCCTCAAGAAGCAGTTTGCTAACACTCTTTTCGTGGAATCTGAAAGTGATATTTGGTAGTCCCATAGGGGCCCATCGTGAAAAAGGAAATGTCCTCACATAATAACTACAGAGAAACTTTCTGAGAGATTGCTTTCTGATGTGTGACTTCATCACACAGAGTTACACCCTTCCCTTTTTGGAACAGTTTGCTAAAACTGTTCTCGTGGATTCTGCAAAGGTATATTTGGGAGCTCATTGAGGGCTAGGGTGAAAAGGAATTATCCTCACATAATAACTAAAGAGAAGCTTTCTGAGAAAACGCATTGCCATGTGTGAATGCAACTCACAGAGTTACACGTTTCTCTTCAGTGATCAGTTTGTTAACACAGTTTTCTGGAAATCTGCAATTTGGTATTTCATAGCGCAATGAACCTTACAGGTGACAAAGGAAATATCCACAGATGAAAACTGGAAAGAAGCTTTCTTGGAAACTTCTTGTTGATGTGTGAATTCATCTCACAGAGTTACACTTATGTTTCGTGGAGCAGTCCATTAACACTGTCTTTGAGGAAGCTGAGAAGGGCTTCCTTGGATCGCATTGAGGAGCTACGCTGATAAAGGAAATTCATCCGTTCAAAACGTGAAAGAAGCTTTCTGAGAAACTACTTTCTGATCTGTGAATTCATCTCACAGAGTTACAACCTATGCCTCAAGAAGCAGTTTGCTAACACTCTTTTCGTGGAATCTGGAAAGTGATATTGGTAGTCCCATAGGGGCCCATGGTGAAAAGGAAATGTCCTCACATAATAACTACAGAGAAACTTTCTGAGAGATTGCTTTCTGATGTGTGACTTCATCACACAGAGTTCCACCCTTCCCTTCTTGGAACAGTTTGCTAACACTGTTCTCGTGGATTCTGCAAAGGTATATTTGGGAGCTCATTGAGGGCTAGGGTGAAAAAGGAATTATCCTCACAGTAATAACTAAAGAGAAGCTTCCGAGAAACCGCATTGCCATGTGTGAATGCAACTCACAGAGTTACACGTGTCTCTTCAGTGATCAGTTTGTTAACACAGTTTTCTGGAAATCTGCAATTTGGTATTTCATAGCGCAATGAACCTTACGGTGACAAAGGAAATATCCACAGATGAAAACTGGAAGGAAGCTTTCTTAGAAACTTCTTGGTGATGTGTGAATTCATCTCACAGAGTACACTTATGTTTCGTGGAGCAGTCCATTAACACTGTCTTTGAGGAAGCTGAGAAGGGCTTCCTTGGATCGCATTGAGGCCTACGCTGATAAAGGAAATTTCATCCGTTCAACACGTGAAAGAAGCTTTCTGAGAAACTTCTTTCTCATATGTGAATTCATCTCACAGAGTTACAACCTATGCCTCAAGAAGCAGTTAGCTAACACTCTTTTCGTGGAATCTGAAAGTGATATTTGGTAGCCATAGGGGCCCATGGTGAAAAAGGGAAATGTCCTCACATAATAACTACAGAGAAACTTTCTGAGAGATTGCCTTTCTGATGTGTGACTTCATCACACAGAGTTCCACCCTTCCCTTCTTGGAACAGTTTGCTAACACTGTTCTCGTGGATTTGCAAAGGTCTATTTGGGAGCTCATTGAGGGCTAGGGTGAAAAAGGAATTATCCTCACAGAATAACTAAAGAGAAGCTTACGAGAGAAACCGCATTGCCATGTGTGAATGTAACTCACAGAGTTACACGTGTCTCTTCAGTGATCAGTTTGTTAACACGGTTTTCTGGAAATCTGCAATTTGGTATTTCATACGCCAATGAACCTTACGGTGACAAAGGAAATATCCACAGATGAAAACTGGAAGGAAGCTTTCTTAGAAACTTCTTGGTGATGTGGTGAATTCATCTCACAGAGTTACACTTATGTTTCGTGGAGCAGTCCATTAACACTGTCTTTGAGGAAGCTGAGAAGGGCTTCCTTGGATCGCATTGAGGCCTACGATGATAAAGGAAATTTCATCCGTTCAAAACGTGAAAGAAGCTTTCTGAGAAACTTCTTTATGCATCTGTGAATCATCTCACAGAGTTACAACCTATGCCTCAAGAAGCAGTTTGCTAAACACTCTTTTCGTGGAATCTGGAAAGTGATATTGGTAGCCCATAGGGGCCCATGGTGAAAAAGGAAATGTCCTCACATAATAACTACAGAGAAACTTTCTGAGAGATTGCTTTCTGATGTGTGACTTCATCACACAGAGTTCCACCCTTCCCTTCTTGGAACAGATTGCTAACACTGTTCTCGTGGATTCTGCAAAGGTATATTTGGGAGCTCATTGAGGGCTAGGGTGAAAAAGGAATTATCCTCACATAATAACTAAAGAGAAGCTTTCTGAGAAACTGCATTGCCATGTGTGAATGCAACTCACAGAGTTACACGTTTCTCTTCAGTGATCAGTTTGTTAACACAGTTTTCTGGAAATCTGCAATTTGGTATTTCATAGCGCAATGAACCTTACGGTGACAAAGGAAATTATCCACAGATGAAAACTGGAAAGAAGCTTTCTTAGAAACTTCTTGGTGATGTGTGAATTCATCTCACAGAGTTACACTTATGTTTCGTGGAGCAGTCCATTAACACTGTCTTTGAGGAAGCTGAGAAGGGCTTCCTTGGATCGCATTGAGGCCTACGCTGATAAAGGAAATTTCATCCGTTCAAAACGTGAAAGAAGCTTTCTGAGAAACTTCTTTCTGATCTGTGAATTCATCTCACAGAGTTACAACCTATGCCTCAAGAAGCAGTTTGCTTACACTCTTTTCGTGGAATCTGGAAAGTGATATTTGGTAGTCCCATAGGGGCCCATGGTGAAAAAGGAAATGTCCTCACATAATAACTACAGAGAAACTTCTGAGAGATTGCTTTCTGATGTGTGACTTCTTCACACAGAGTTCCACCCTTCCCTTCTTGGAACAGTTTGCTAACACAATGTTCTCGTGGATTCTGCAAAGGTATATTTCGGGAGCTCATTGAGGGCTAGGTGAAAAAGGAATTATCCTCACATAATAACTAAAGAGAAGCTTTCTGAGAAACGCATTGCATGTGTGCATGCAACTCACAGAGTTACACGTTTCTCTTCAGTGATCAGTTTGTTAACACAGTTTTCTGGAAATCTGCAATTTGGTATTTCATAGCGCAATGAACCTTACGGTGACAAAGGAAATATCCACAGATGAAAACTGGAAGAAGCTTTCTTAGAAACTTCTTGGTGATGTGTGAATTCATCTCACAGAGTTACACTTATGTTTCGTGGAGCAGTCCATTAACACTGTCTTTGAGGAAGCTGAGAAGGGCTTTCCTTGGATCGCATTGAGGCCTACGCTGATAAAGGAAATTTCATCCAGTTCAACACGTGAAAGAAGCTTTCTGAGAAACTTCTTTCTGATCTGTGAATTCATCTCACAGAGTTACAACCTATGCCTCAAGAAGCAGTTTGCTTAACACTCTTTTCGTGGAATCTGGAAAGTGATATTTGGTAGTCCATAGGGGCCCATGGTGAAAAAGGAAATGTCCTCACATAATAACTACAGAGAAACTTTCTGAGAGATTGCTTTCTGATGTGTGACTTCATCACACAGAGTTCCACCCTTCCCTTCTTGGAACAGTTTGCTAACACTGTTCTCGTGGATTCTGCAAAGGTATATTTGGAGCTCATTGAGGCTAGGGTGTGAAAAAGGAATTATCCTCACAGCATAACTAAGAGAAGCTTACAAGAAAACCGCATTGCCATGTGTGAATGTAAACTCACAGAGTTACACGTGTCTCTTCAGTGATCAGTTTTGTAACACAGTTTTCTGGAAATCTGCAATTTGGTATTTCATAGCGCAATGAACCTTACGGTGACAAAGGAAATATCCACAGATGAAAACTGGAAGGAAGCTTTCTTAGAAACTTCTTGGTGATGTGGGAATTCATCTCACAGAGTTACACTTATGTTTCGTGGAGCAGTCCATAACACTGTCTTTGAGGAAGCTGAGAAGGGCTTCCTGGATCGCATTGAGGCCTACGCTGATAAAGGAATTGCATCCAGTTCAACAAGTGAAAGAAGCTTTCTGAGAAACTTCTTTCTCATCTGTGAATTCATCTCACAGAGTTACAACCTTATGCCTCAAGAAGCAGTTTGCTAACACTCTTTTAGTGGAGATCTGGAAAGTGATATTTGGTAGCCCATAGGGGCCCATGGTAAAAAAGGAAATGTCCTCACATAATAACTACAGAGAAACCTTTCTGAGAGATTGCTTTCTGATGGGTGACTCATCACACAGAGTTTCCACCCTTCCCTTCTTGGAAGAGTTGCTAACACTGTTCTCGTGGATTTGCAAGGGTATATTTGGGAGCTCATTGAGGGCTAGGTGAAAAAGGAATATCCTCACATAATAACTAAAGAGAAGCTTTCTGAGGAAAAACGCATTGCCATGTGTGAATGCAACTCACAGAGTTACACGTTTCTCTTCAGTCGATCAGTTTGTTAACACAGTTTTCTGGAAATCTGCAATTTGGTATTTCATAGCGCAATGAACCTTACGGTGACAAAGGAAATATCCACAGATGAAAACTGGAAAGAAGCTTTCTTAGAAACTTCTTGGTGATGTGTGAATTCATCTCACAGAGTTACACTTATGTTTCGTGGAGCAGTCCATTAACACTGTCTGAGGAAGCTGAGAAGGGCTTCCTTGGATCGCATTGAGGCCTACGCTGATAAAGGAAATTTCATCCGTTCAAAACGTGAAAGAAGCTTTCTGAGAAACTTCTTTCTGATCTGTGAATTCATCTCACAGAGTTACAACCTATGCCTCAAGAAGCAGTTTTAACACTCTTTTCGTGGAATCTGGAAAGTGATATTTGGTAGCCCATAGGGGCCCATGGTGAAAAAGGAAATGTCCTCACATAATAACTACAGAGAAACTTTCTGAGAGATTGCTTTCTGATGTGTGACTTCATCACACAGAGTTCCCCCTTCCCTTCTTGGAACAGTTTGCTAACACTTCTCGTGGATTCTGCAAAGGTATATTTGGGAGCTCATTGAGGGCTAGGGTGAAAAAGGAATTATCCTCACATAATAACTAAAGAGAAGCTTTCTGAGAAACTGCATTGCCATGTGTGAATGCAACTCACAGAGTTACACGTTTCTCTTCAGTGATCAGTTTGTTAACACAGTTTTCTGGAAATCTGCAATTTGGTATTTCATAGCGCAATGAACCTTACGGTGACAAAGGAAATATCCACAGATGAAAACTGGAAGAAGCTTTCTTAGAAACTTCTTGGTGATGTGAATTCATCTCACAGAGTTACACTTATGTTTCGTGGAGCAGTCCATTAACACTGTCTTTGAGGAAGCTGAGAAGGGCTTCCTTGGATCGCATTGAGGCCTACGCTGATAAAGGAAATTTCATCCGTTCAAACGTGAAAGAAGCTTTCTGAGAAACTTCTTTCTGATCTGTGAAGTTCATCTCACAGAGTTACAACCTATGCCTCAAGAAGCAGTTTGCTAACACTCTTTTCGTGGAATCTGAAAGTGATATTTGGTATGCCCATAGGGGCCCATGGTGAAAAAGGAAATGTCCTCACATAATAACTACAGAGAAACTTTCTGAGAGATTGCTTTCTGATGTGTGACTTCATCACACAGAGTTCCACCCTTCCCTTCTTGGAACAGTTTGCTAACACTGTTCTCGTGGATTCTGCAAAGGTATATTTGGGAGCTCATTGAGGGCTAGGGTGAAAAGGAATTATCCTCACATAATAACTAAGAGAAAGCTTTCTGAGAAAACGCATTGCCATGTGTGAATGCAACTCACAGAGTTACACGTTTCTCTTCAGTGATCAGTTTGTTAACACAGTTTTCTGGAAATCTGCAATTTGGTATTTCATAGCGCAATGAAACCTTACGGTGACAAAGGAAATATCCACAGATGAAAACTGGAAATGAAGCTTTCTTAGAAACTTCTTGGTGATGTGTGAATTCATCTCACAGAGTTACACTTCTGTTTCGTGGAGCATGTCCATAACACTGTCTTTGAGGAAGCTGAGAAAGGGCTTCCTTGGATCGCATTGAGGCCTACGCTGATAAAGAAATTTCATCCGTTCAAAACGTTGAAACAAGCTTTCTGAGAAACTTCTTTCTGATCTGTGAATCATCTCACAGAGTTACAACCTATGCCTCAAGAAGCAGTTTGCTAACACTCTTTTCGTGGAATATGGAAATGTGATATTTGGTAGCCCATAGGGGTCCATGGTTGAAAAGGAAAATTCCTCTAAATAATAACTACAGAGAAACTTTCTGAGAGATTGCTTTCTGATGTGTGACTTCATTCACACAGAGTTCCACCCCTTCCTTCTTGGAACAGTTTGCTAACACTGTTCTCGTGGATTCTGCAAAGGTATATTGGGAGCTCATTGAGGGCTAAGGTAAAAAAGGAATTATCCTCACATAATAACTAAAGAGAAGCTTTCTGAGAAACTGCATTGCCATGTGTAGAATGCAACTCACAGAGTTACACGTTTCTCTTCAGTGATCAGTTTGTCAACACAGTTTTCTGGAAATCTGCAATTTGGTATTTCATAGCGCAATGAAACCTACGGGTGACAAAGGAAATATCCACAGATGAAAACTGGAAGGAAGCTTTCTTAGAAACTTCTTGGTGATGTGGGAATTCATCTCACAGAGTTACACTTATGTTTCGTGGAGCAGTCCATTAACACTGTCTTTGAGGAAGCTAGAGAAGGGCTCCTGGATCGCACTTGAGGCCTACGCTGATAAAGGAATTTCATCCGTTCAACACGTGAAAGAAGCTTTCTGAGAAACTTCTTTCTCATCTGTGATTCATCTCACAGAGTTACAACCTATGCCTCAAGAAGCAGTTAGCTAAACACTCTTTTCGTGGAATCTGGAAAGTGATATTTGGTAGCCCATTAGGGGCCCATGGTAAAAAGGAAATGTCCTCACAATAATAAACTACAGAGAAACTTTCTGAGAGATTGCCTTTCTGATGTGTGACTTCATCACACAGAGTTCCACCCTTCCCTTCTTGGAACAGTTTGCTAACACTGTTCTCGTGGATTCTGCAAAGTTATATTTGGGAGCTCATTGAGGGCTAGGGTGAAAAAGGAATTATCCTCACATAATAACTAAAGAGAAGCTTTCCTGAGAAACCTGCATTGCCATGTGTGAATGCAACTCACAGAGTTACACGTTTCTCTTCAGTGATCAGTTTGTTAACACAGTTTTCTGGAAATCTGCAATTTGGTATTTCATAGCCGCAATGAACCTGACTGGTGACAAAGGAAATATCCACAGATGAAAACTGGAAGGAAGCTTTCTTAGAAACTTCTTGTGATTGTGGAATTCATCTCACAAGTACAACTTATGTTTCGTGGAGCAGTCCATTAACACTGTCTTTGAGGAAGCTGAGAAGGGCTTCCTCTGGATCGCCTTTGCGGCCTACGCTGATAAAGGAAATTTCATCCGTTCAACACGTGAAAGAAGCTTTCTGAGAAACTTCTTTCTGATCTGGATCATCTCACAGCGTTACAACCTATGCTCAAGAAGCAGTTTGCTAACACTCTTTTCGTGGAATCTGGAAAGTGATATGGTAGCCATATGGGGCCCATGGTTGAAAAGGAAATGGTCCTCACATAATAACTAAGAGAAACTTTCTGAGAGATTGCTTTCTGATGTGTGACTTCATTACACAGAGTTCCACCCCTTCCCTTCTTGGAACAGATTTGCTAACACTGTTCTCGTGGATTTGCAAAGGTATATTTGGGAGCTCATTGAGGGCTAGGTGTGAAAAGAATTATCCTCCATCATAACTAAAGAGAAGCTTTCTGAGAAACCTGACTTGCCATGGTGAATGCAAACTCACAGAGTTACACGTTTCTCTTCAGATGATCAGTTTGTTAACACAGTTTTCTGGAAATCTGCATTTGGTATTCATAGCTCAATGAACCTTACGGTGACAAAGGAAATATCCACAGATGAAAACTGGAAAGAAGCTTTCTTAGAAACTTCTTGGTGATGTGTGAATTCATCTCACAGAGTTACACTTATGTTTCGTGGAGCAGTCCATTAACACTGTCTTTGAGGAAGCTGAGAAGGGCTTCCTTGGATCGCATTGAGGCCTACGCTGATAAAGGAAATTTCATCCGTTCAAAACGTGAAAGAAGCTTTCTGAGAAACTTCTTTCTGATCTGTGAATTCATCTCACAGAGTTACAACCTATGCCTCAAGAAGCAGTTTGCTAACACTCTTTTCGTGGAATCTGGAAAGTGATATTTGGTAGCCCATAGGGGCCCATGGTGAAAAAGGAAATGTCCTCACATAATAACTACAGAGAAACTTTCTGAGAGATTGCTTTCTGATGTGTGACTTCATCACACAGAGTTCCACCCTTCCCTTCTTGGAACAGTTTGCTAACACTGTTCTCGTGGATTCTGCAAAGGTATATTTGGGAGCTCATGAGGGCTAGGGTGAAAAGGAATTATCCTCACCTAATAACTAAAGAGAAGCTTTCCGAGAAACTGCATTGCCATGTGTGAATGCAACTCACAGAGTTACACGTTCTCTTCAGTGATCAGTTGTTTAACACAGTTTTCTGGAAATCTGCCATTTGGTTATTTCATAGTGCAATGAACCTTACGGTGACAAAGGAAATATCCACAAATGAAAACTGAAGGAAGCTTTCTTAGAAACTTTTTGGTGATGTGTGAGTTCATCTCACAGAGTTACACTTACTATTCGTGGAGAAAGTCCATTAACACTGTCTGTTGAGGAAGCTGAGAAGGGGCTTCCTTGGATCGCCATGAGGCCTACGCTGTTAAAGGAAATTTCATCCGTTCAAAACGTGAAAGACAGCTATCTGAGAAAACTCCTTTTCTGATTTGTGAATTCATCTCACAGAGTTACAACCTACGCCTCAAGAAGCAGGTTGCTAACACCTCTTTTTCGTGGAATCTGCAAAGTGATATTTGTAGCTCATAGGGGCCCATGGTGTGAAAAAGGAAATGTCCTCACAAATCACTACAGAGGAAACTTTCTGAGAGATTGCTTTTTGATGTGTGACTTCATCACACAGAGTTCCACCCTTCCCTTCTTGGAACAGTTTGATAACACCTTTCTCGTGGATTTGCAAAGGTATATTTGGGAGCTCATTGAGGGTAGTGTGAGAAAGGAATTATCCCTCACAGAGTAATAAAGAGAAGCTTACAGAGAAACCCCATTGCCACGTGAGAATGTAACTCACAGAGTTACACGTGTCTCTTCAGTGATCAGTTGTTAACACATTCTCTGGAATCTGCAATTTGGTATTCATAGCGCAATGAACCTTCCGGTGACAAAGGAAATATCCACAGATGAAAACTGGATGGAAGTTTTCTTAGAAACTCTTGGTGATGTGTGAATTCATCTCACAGAGTTTACACTTATATTTCGTGGAGTAGTCCATTAACACTGTCTTTGAGGAAGCTGAGAAGGGCTTCCTTGGATCGCATTGAGGCCTACGATGATATAAAGGAAATTTCATCCGTTCACAACGTGAAAGAAGCTTTCTGAGAAACTTCTTTATCATCTGTGAAATTCATCTCACAGAGTTACAACCTATGCCTCAAGAAGCAGTTTTGCTAACAACTGTTTTCGTGGAATCTGGAAAGTGATATTTGGTAGCCCATAGGGCCCATGGTGAAAAAGGAAATGTCCTCATATCATACTACAGAGAAACTTTCTGAGAGATTTTTTCTGATGTGTGACTTCATCACACAGAGTTCCACCCTTCCCTTCTTGGAGTTTGCTAACACTGTTCTCGTGGATTTGCAAAGGTATATTTGGGAGCTCATTGAGGGCTAGGGTGAAAAAGGAATTATCCTCACATAATAACTAAAGAGAAGCTTTCTGAGAAACTGCATTGCCATGTGTGAATGCAACTCACAGAGTTACACGTTTCTCTTCAGTGATCAGTTTGTTAACACAGTTTCTGGAAATCTGCATTTGGTATTTCATAGCGCAATGAACCTTATGGTGACAAAGGAAATATCCACAGATGAAAACTGGAAAGAAGCTTTCTTAGAAACTTCTTGGTGATGTGTGAATTCATCTCACAGAGTTACACTTATGTTTCGTGGAGCAGTCCATTAACACTGTCTGAGGAAGCTGAGAAGGGCTTCCTTGGATCGCATTGAGGCCTACGCTGATAAAGGAAATTTCATCACGTTCAAACGTGAAAGAAGCTTCTGAGAAACTTCTTTCTGATCTGTGAATTCATCTCACAGAGTTACAACCTATGCCTCAAGAAGCAGTTTGTAACACTCTTTTCGTGGAATCTGGAAAGTGATATTTGGTAGCCATAGGGGCCCATGGTGAAAAAGGAAATGTCCTCACATAATAACTACAGAGAAACTTTCTGAGAGATTGCTTTCTGATGTGTGACTTCATCACACAGAGTTCCCCCTTCCCTTCTTGGAACAGTTGCTAACACTGTTCTCGTGGATTCTGCAAAGGTATATTTGGGAGCTCATTGAGGGCTAGGGTGAAAAAGGAATTATCCTCACATAATAACTAAGAGAAGCTTTCTGAGAAAACTGCATTGCCATGTGTGAATGCAACTCACAGAGTTACACGTTTCTCTTCAGTGATCAGTTTGTTAACACAGTTTTCTGGAAATCTGCAATTTGGTATTTCATAGCGCAATGAATTACGGTGACAAAGGAAATATCCACAGATGAAAACTGGAAGGAAGCTTTCTTAGAAACTTCTTGGTGATGTGGGAATTCATCTCACAGAGTTACACTTATGTTTCGTGGAGCAGTCCATTAACACTGTCTTTGAGGAAGCTGAGAAGGGCTTCCTTGGATCGCATTGAGGCCTACGCTGATAAAGGAAATTTTCCTTCTGTTATTTTTTATTTGAGGATTTTCCTTTTCAAAACCATGTGGACCCATATGGGGATATACCAAAATGATCACTTTATCTTCCCTTTCCAGATTTCCACACGAAAAGGGTGTTAGGCAAACTGCTTTCTTTTTCTGTTGAGGCACAGGTTTTTAACTCCTGGGAGGATGAATTCACAGATCAAAGAAGATGTTCTCAGAAGCTTGTTTCACGTTTTTTGAACGATAAATTTTCCTTTATCAGCGTAGGCCTCAAATGGCGATCCAAGGAAGCCCTTCCAGCTCCTCAAAGACAGTGTTAAAGGACATGCTCCACAGAACAGAAGTGTAACTCTGTGAAGATGAATTCACCATCACCAAAGAAGTTTCTAAGAAAGCTTCATTCCAGTTTTTTCTCTGTGGATATTGTCCCTTGTCACAGTCAGGTTCATTATGCGCATGAAATACCAAATTGGCAGATTTCCAGAAACTGGTCTTAACAAAACTGATCACTGAAGAGAACGTGTAACTCTGTGAGTTGCATTCCACCATGGCAATGCGTTTTTCTGAAAGTTCCTCTTTCAGTTATTATGTGAGGATAATTCCTTTTTAACCCCCTAGCCCCTCAAATGAGCTCCAAATATACCTTGGCAGAATCCACGAGAACAGTGTTAGCAACTGTTCCAAGAAGGGAAGGGTGGAACTCTGTTGTGATGAAGTCACACATCAGAAGCAACTCTCTCAGAAAGTTCTTCTCGGTAGTTGTATATGTGAGGACATTTCCTTTTTCAAACCATGGCCCCTATGGCTAACCAAATATCACTTTGCAGATTTCCAACGAAAAGAGTGTTAGCAAACTGCTTCTTGAGGCATAAGCGTTGTAATCTGTGAGATGAATTCACAGATCAAAAGAGATTTCTCAGAAAGCTTCTTTCACGTTTTGAAAGGATGAAATTTTCCTTTATCACGCGTAGGCCTCAATGCGATACAAGGAAGCCCTTCTCAGCTCCCTCAAAGACAAGTGTTAATGACTGCTCACCACGAAACATAAGTGTACTCTGTGAGAAGAATCCCACATCACCAAGAAAGTTTCTAAGAAAGCTTCTTTCAGTTTTCATTTGTCTGATTTCCCTTTGTCACCGTAATTTCATTTTGCGCTATGAAATACCAAATTGCAGATTTCCAGAAAACTGGTTGTAACAAACTGATCACTGAAGAGAAAACGTGTAGAACTCTGTGAGTTGCATTCACACATGGCAATGCAGTTTCTCGAAAGCTTCTCTTTAGTTATTATTGAGGGATAATGCCTTTTTTCATCCCCCCTCGCATGAGCCTCCAAATATACCTTTGCAGAATCCACGAGTGTTAACATAGACTGTTCCAAAAGGGAAGGGTGGAACTCTGTGTGAGAAGTCACACATCAAAAGCAATCTCTCAGAAAGTTTCTCCTGTAGTTATTTTATGTGAGGACATTTCCTTTTTCCACCATGGGGCCCCTATGGCTGCTCCAAATATCACTTTGTCCAGATTTCCACGAAAGAAGTGTTAGCAAACTTGCTTCTTGAGGCATAGGCTTGTAACTCTGTGAGATGAATTCACAGATCAGAAAGAAGTTTCTTCTCAGAAGGCTTTTGCACGTTTTGAATGGATGAAATTTCCTTTAACAGTGAGGCCTCAATGCGATCCAAGGAAGCCCTTTCCTCCAGCTTCCTCAAAGACAGTGTTAATGGACGGTCTCCACGAAACATAAGGTGTAACTCTGTGAGATGAATTCCACACATCACCAAGAAGTTCTAAGAAAGCTCTTTTCTAGTTTTCCATTCATTGGTGATATTCCCCTTTGTCACATCAGGTTCATTGCGCTATGAAAGACCAAATTGCCAGATTTCCAGAAAACGTGTTAACAAACTGATCACTGAAGAGAAACTGTAACCTCTGTGAGTTGCATTCACTCACACATGCAATGCAGTTTCTCAGAAAGCTTCTCTTTAGTTATTATGTGAGGATAATTCCTTTTTCACCCTAGCCCCTCAATGAGCCTCCCAAAATATACTTTGCCAGAATCCAACGAGAACAGTGTTAGCAACTCTTCCAAGAAGGAAGGGTGGAACTCTGTGTGATGAAGTCACACATTCAGAAAAAAATCTCTCAGAAAGTTTCTCTGTAGTTATATATGTAGGACATTTCCTTTTTCACCATGGGCCCTATGGCTACCAAATATCACTTTCAGATTCCCAGGAAAACAGTTTAGCAAACTGCTCTTGAGGCAGAGCTTGGTAACTCTGGTGAGATGAATTCACAGATCAAAGAAGTTTTCTCAGAAAGCTTTCGTTTCACGTTTTGAACGGATTGAAATTTTCCTTTATCATCGTAGGCCCTCAATGCGATCCAAGGAAGCCCTCTTCAGCTTCCCTCAAAGACAGTGTTAATGGATACTCCAACGAAAAATAAGTGTAACCTGTTGAGATGAATTCACACACATCACCAAGAAGTTTCCTAAGAAAGCTTCTCCTAGTTTTCATCTGGATATTTCCTTTGTCACCGTAAGGTTCATTGCGCTATGAAATACCAAATTGCAGATTTCCAGAAACTGTGGTTAACAAACTGATCACTGAAAGAAACAGGGTAACTCTGTGAGTTACAATTTCACACTGCAATTGCAGTTTCCTGAAGCTCTCTTTTAGTTATTAGTGAGGATAATTCCTTTTCCACCTAGCCCTCAATGAGCTCCCAAATTACCTTTGCACGAATTCCAAACGAGAAAGTGTTAGCTAAAACTGTTCCAAGAAGGGAAGGGTGGAACCTTGTTTGATGAGTCACACATCAAAAAGCAAGCAATCTCTCAAAAGTTTTGTTCTCTGTAGTATTATGTGAGGACATTTTTTTCCTTTCAACCAATGGGCCCCTATGGCGTAACCAAATATCAACTTGCGCAGATTCCACGAAAAGAGTGTTAGCAAACTGCTTCTTGAGGCTAGTATTGTAACTCTGTGGAGATGAATTCACAATCAGAAAAGAAGTTTTCTCAGAAAGCTTCTTTCCACGTTTGTGAACGGATGAAATTTCCTTTAATCAGCGTAGGCCTCAATGCGAGTTCCATGGAGCCCTTTCAGCTTCCGCAAGAGACAGTGTGTAATGGACTGCTCCACGAATAAAGTTGTAACTCTGTGGAATGAATCACCATCACCAAGAGTTTCTAAGAAAGCTTCTTCCCAGGTTTCATTTTGTATATTTCATTTGCCCGTCAGGTTCATTGCGCTAATGAATACCAAATTGCAGATTTCCTAGAAACTGTGTTAACAACTGATCACTTGAAGAGAAACGTGTAACTCTGTGAGTGCATTCACACATGGCAATGCCAGTTTCTCGAAAGCTTTCTCGTTTAGTTATTATGTTAGGTAATTCCTTTTTCACCCTAAGCCCTCATGAGCTCCCAAATATAACCTTTGCAGAATCCACGAGAACGTGTTACAAACTGTGTCCAAGAAGGGAAGGGTGGAACTCTGTGTGATGAAGTCCACACAAAAACATCGAAGCAATCTCTAGAAAAGTTTCCTCTGTAGTTTATTATGTGAGGACATTCCTTTTTTCCACCATGGGCCCCCTATGGGCTAGCCAAATATCAACTTTGCGATTCACGAAAAGAGTGTAGCAAACTGCCTTCTTTGAGGCATAGTTTAACTCTGTGAGAATGAAATTAAGACAATCAGAAAGAAGTTTTCTCAAAAGCTTCTTTCACGTTTGAACGATGGAGATTATTTTATGCAGCGGAGGCCCTCATGCGATCCAAGGAGACCCTTCTCAGCTTCTCCTCAAAGACAGTGTAATGAAATGACTGCTCCCACGAAACATAAGTTTAACTCTGGAGATGAATTCACACATCACCAAGAGTTTTCTAAGAAAGCTTCTTTCCTTTCCCAGTTTTCAATCGTGGATATTCCCTTGTCACCGTAGTTCATTGCGCTATGAAATACCAATTTGCAGATTTCCAGAAAACTGTGTTAACAAACTGATCACTGAAGAGAAAACGTGTAACTTCTGTGAGTTGCATTCATCACACATGCAAACTGTTGTCTCGAAAGCTCCTTTAGTTATTATGTGAGGAATAAGCCTTTTCACCCTAGGCCCTCAATGAAGCTCCCAAAATATACCTTTGCAGAATCCACGAGAAGTGGTTAGCAAACTGGTTCCAAGAAGGAAGGGTGGAACTCTGTGTGATGAAGTCACACATCAAAAAAGCAATTCTCTCAGAGAAAGTTTCTCTGTAGTTATTATGTGAGGACATTTCCTTTTCACCAATGGGGCCCGCTATGGGCTCTACCAAATATCACTTTGCAGATTCCACAAAAAGAGTGGTTAGCAAACTGCTTCTTGAGGCAAATAGACTGTAAACTCTGTGAGATGAAATTCACAGATCAGAAAGAAGTTTCTCAGAAAGCTTCTTTCACGTTTTTGAACGGATTGAAATTTTCCTTAATTTCGCAGCATGGCCTCAATGCGATCCAAGAAAGCCCTTCCTCAGCTTCTTCAAAGCAGTGTTAATGGACTGCTCCACGAAACATAAGTGGTAACTCTGGGTGAGATGAATTCACACATCACCAAGAGTTTTTCTAAAAAAGCTGACTTCTAGTTTTCAGCTGGGATATGTCCTTTGTTCACCGCAAAGGTTCATTGCGCTATGAAATACAACCATTGCAGATTCAGAAAACCGTGTGTTAACAACGTCACTGTAAAAAGAAAGGGTAACTCGGTAGTTTGCATTCACACATGGCAATGCAGTTTCTCAGAAAGCTTCTCTTTAGTTATTATTGAGGATAATTCCTTTTCGTTTCACCCTAGCCTCAATGAGCTCCCAAATATGACCTTTGCAAATCCACGAGAACAGTGTTAGAATCTGTCCAGAAGGGAAGGGTGGAACTCTGTGTGATGAAGTCACACATCGGAAAACAATTCTCTCAGAAGTTTCTCTGTAGTTATTAGTGAGGACTTTTTTCTTTTTCCTTTTTCACCATGGGCCCCCCAATGGGGCTACCAAAATATCACTCCGAATGTCCACGAAAAGAGTGTTAGCAAACTGCTTCTTGAGGCATAGGCTTTACTCTGTGAGATTGAATTTCACGATCAGAAAGAAGTTTTTCTCCAGAAAAGCTTCTTTCACGTGTTGTTGAACGAATGAAATTTCCTTTATCAAGCGTAGGCCTCAAAGCGATCCAGGAACCCCTTCTCAGCCTTCCTCAAAGACAGTGTAATGGACTGGCTCCAACGAAACATAAGTGTAACTGTGTGAGATGAATTCCACACATCACCAAGAAGTTTTCTAAAAGAAAAACTTTCAGTTTTCATCTCTGGATATTTCCTTTGTCACCGTAGGTTTCATTGCGCTATGAATACCAATTGCAGATTTCCAGAAAACTGTGTTAGACAAAAACTGGATGCACTGAAAGAGAAACGTGTACTCTGTGAGTTGCAATTCTCACACATGGCAATGCAGTTTCTCACAGAAAGCTTACCTCTTTAGTTATTATGTTGAGGATAATTCCTTTTTCACCTTAGCCCTCAGAGCTCCCAAATATAACCTTTGCAGAATCCACGAGAACAGTGTTAGCAAACTGTTTCCAAGAAGGGAAGGTGGGAACTCTGGTTGATGAAGTCACACATCAGAAAAGCCAATCCTCTCAGAAAGTTTTTCTTCTTGTATTATTATGTGAGGACATTTCCCTTTTCCACCATGGGCCCCGCTATGGGCAACCAAATATCAACTTTGCAGATTCCACGAAAAAGTTGTTAGCAAACTGCTCTGTGAGGCAAGGCTTGTAACCTGTGAGATGAATGCCACAGATCAGAAAGAAGTTTCTCCAGAAAGTTTTTCACGTGTTGTAACAAATAATTTGTTTAATTAAAAAATCAGCGTAGGCCTCAATGCGATCCAGAACCTTTCTCAGCTTCCCAAGACAAGTGTTAGGACGCATCCACAAAACAAGTGTAACTCTGTGAGATGAATCCACATCACCAAGAAGTTTCTAAGAAAGCTTCATTCCCAGTTTCATCTCTGTGATATTTTCCTTTGTCACCGTCAGGTTCATTGCCGCTATGAATACCAAATTGCAGATTCCAGAAAACTGTGTTAACAACTGAATCACTGAAGAAACGTGTTAACTCTGTGAGTTGCATGCACACATGGCAATGCGTTTCTTCAGAATTCTCTTTAGGTATTTGTGAGGATAATTCTTTTTCCTTTTCACCCTAGCCCTCAATGAGCTCCAAATTAGCTTTGCAGAATCCCACGAGAACAGTGTTAGCAAACTGTTCCAAGAAGGAAGGGTGGAACTCTGTGGTGATGAAGTCACACACATCAGAGAAGCAATCTCTCAGAAAGTTTCCTCTGTAGTTATATGTGAGGGACCATTTCCTTTTCCAACCAGGGCCCCTATGGGCTACCAAATATCACTTTGCAGATTCCACGAAAAGAGTGTTAGCAAACTGCTTCTTGAGCATAGCTTGTAACTCTGTGAGATGAATTCACAGATCAGAAAGAAGTTTGTTGTTAGCCTCAGTAATCTTCTTTCACGGTGTTGGAATGGAAATGAAATTGTCCCCTTTATCACA
>NW_022144452.1:0-712 GCF_007565055.1 Rhinopithecus roxellana
ACTTATGTTTCGTGGAGCAGTCCATTAACACTGTCTTTGAGGAATCTGAGAAGGGCTTCTTTGGATCACATTGAGGCCTACGCTGATAAAGGAAATTTCATCCGTTCAAAACGTGAAAGAAGCTTTCTGAGAAACTTCTTTCTGATCTGTGAGTTCATCTCACAGAGTTACAACCTCTGCCTCAGAAGCAGTTTGCTAACACTCTTTCGTGGAATCTGCAAAGTGATATTTGGGAGCCTATTGGGGCCCATGGTGATAAGGGAAATATCCTCACATAATAACTAAGAGAAGCTTTCTGAGAAACTGCATTGCCATGTGTGAATGCAACTCACAGAGTTACGTTCTCTTCTGTGATCTGTTTGTTAGCACAGTTTTCTGGAAATCTGCAATTAGATACTTCATAGCGCAATGAACATTACAGTGACAAAGGAATATCCACAAGAAAACAAGAAAGAAGCTTTTTAGAAACTTCTTGGTGATGTGTGAATTCATCTCACAGAGTTACACTTATGTTTCGTGGAGCAGTCCATTAACACTGTCTTTGAGGAATCTGAGAAGGCTTCTTTGGATCACATTGAGGCCTACGCTGATAAAGGAAATTTCATCCGTTCAAAACGTGAAAGAAGCTTTCTGAGAACTTCTTTCTGATCTGTGAGTTCATCACAGAGTTACAACCTCTGCCTCAAGAAGCAGTTTGCTAACACTCTTTTCG
>NW_022144453.1:0-7261 GCF_007565055.1 Rhinopithecus roxellana
TAGTTGTAGGGTTCAACACCCTTTTCTCAACAACTAACAGAACAACTAGAAGGAAGTCAGCAAGGATATAAAAGAACACACACACCTTCAACCAACAGGATCTAATTGCCATTTATGGAATATTCTGCCCAACAACAGCTGAATTCACATTCTTTCCAAGCACCCTATTAATAGGATAAAAAGATTGGTAAAGAAAGAGTGAAAATATTTGCAAACCACATATCCAGCAAAGGGCTGTATCTGGAATATACATAGAACTCTCAAAAATTAAGTAACACAAAAACAATTCAATTAAACAACGGGCAAAAGTTTCAAAGAGACATATCACTGAGGAGATGTTAAATAAGCACATGGAAAGATACTCAATATCACTAGCTTTAGGATTAAGTATGGTTAAAATCACATGAGATATTCATATACACTTATCAAAATGGCTAAAATAAAATAGTAAAATTCTAAATGTTGGCAAGGATGTAGAGAAACTTGATTACACAGATGTTGTTGGTGTGGATGTTAAAATGGTACACCAGTCTAGAAAATAGTTCGGTAGTTTCTTAGAAACCTAAACACGCAATCATATACTAGCCAGTAATTGCTTTTCTGGGAGTTAATTCCAGAGAAATGAAGCCTTATGTTCACATAATAATGTGTATACAAATGTCTATAGCAGCTTTATTAATGAAGTCTAGAAAAAACCTGATGTCCTTCAATGTTTGAGTGGTTAAACAAACTGTAATATGTCTAGCATGGAATTCTATGCAGCATAAAAAGTGATGAGCTATTAATACACACAATAGTACAGATAAATCTCCAGAAAATTACACTGAGTAGAAAAAAAAGCTAATCCCAAAAAGTTGTGTACTATATAGCCCTACTTATATAACATTTATGGAATAACAAAATATACAAATGGAGACTAGATTAGTGGTTGCAGAGGAATAAGAAGCAGGATATGAAGGATCCTAGTGTTGATGGTAATGTTTTGCATCTCCACTGTATCAATGTCTATATGCTGGTGTGAAAATTGTATTATAGTTCTTCAAGATGTTACCAGTAGGAGAAATTATGTAAAAGAGACATGGGATCTCTCTATATTACTTTTGACAACTACATGTGAATCTACCATTATTTCAAAATAAAAAATTGAATTTAAAAAATATGATCTGATCTAGCAAGACCCAGCCCAAATTTCATAGACCCTAGAAAAATGCACCTGGAAGTACAGGCATGAGATTGAGATGAGAGGAGTGAAGGGAATTTTTGGTAATGATTTTAATAATTTTTAAAATAATTCTTAAATAGTCAAAAAGCTTCACAAATATGGACAACCCACTGTAACCCTCATATTAGGAAACTGTCCTGGAAATCTTGTCCTTATATCCTAAGCAATGTTTTGCATCCTTTGGTTTTCATCATGTAGCAATATAAATGATGTATAAAATCATCTGTGCATGCATTTTACAAATAGATTTTAAAAACTCAAAGCTAGACATCTTTTTCTTCTGACTTTAGTACTCTGGACATGAAAATAAACCTAGATGTTCTGGCAAATATTAAGTGATTCCTTGGGATATAAGTTTTAAAAGTCTTGCATTTCATTCTTCTATCATATCATGGTCATTTATAAAGACCATCAAAGGCAACATTTTCATTTATCTTGCTCATTGAACATTTTCATACTGATTCTTGGCCCTTTGCTGGCTCAAATTAAATGATTGACCTAATTTTTCCCTTACCAGTTGAAACTTTGCTAAAACTGCTTATAGTTAATCAGCCACAATGGTGGAGAAATTTTATCTTGGATCCAGAAGCTGGACGAAAGATCCTGTAGACCAACCAAGTTTTCTCTTCCTGGTTCTTTCATATATTCAGTAACAATTGTAGTTTTCTGCAGTTTATGTCATGATTTTACTGCCCAGTTTGTGGCATTAAAAAGGCCATCAAATTGAGATAAATTAGTGAAACTCAGGAAGGAATGACTTCTGATTCGTATTTCTTTGTAGACACCTACTGAATAAAGACACTGAAAAGTTGGTAAGTTTGTGTCTGGCAGAAAAGAAACTTTGTCCTCTAGGATCAGAGATTTTCATATGCAGCTTTTCGAGTTCTGCCTGAAACTCAGAACAGAAAATATTGCAAAGGCATATATACCTATTACTAATTTAATGAAATTACATACAGAAAGACCCTAGACCCCTTTCTTCATCCTCACAATTAGAAAGCTCTTTATTTTATAGCTGATTGATAAGGCTTTGCATCACAAAAGAGGAAGTTTTAGAATTAGTACTTCTGTGTATGATCAACTATAAATAAGTAAATAGCAAATGTATGGCTGGCTTCCCAGATACTTCAGAATGTTTTTCAAATTTGTGGTTTTCAATGTGGCTTTGGGCATATATACATGTATGTGCAAGTGCATATGTGTGTGCACATACATTGTGTAAGTGTGTAATGTTGAACAAAGCTTGTCATGTAATTCTTTCTTTCTTTCTTTCTTTCTTTCTTTCTTTCTTCTTTCTTTCTTTTTCTTTCTTTCTTTTCTTTTCTTTCTTTCTTTCTTTTCTTCTTTTTCTTTTTCTTCTCTTTTTCTTTCTTTTTCTCTTTTCTTTCTTTTTCTTTCTCTTTCTTTCTTTCTTTCTTTCTTTTTCTTTTTTCTTTTTTTTCTTCTTTCTTTCTTTTCTTTTTCTTTTTCTTTCTTTCTTTCTTTTTTCCTTCTTTCTTTCTTCTTTCTTTCTTTCTTTCTTTATGTGGGTACATAGTTATTATATACAGTTATGGAGTACATGAAATATTTTGATACAGGCATGCAATGTGTAATAATCCCATCATCTCATGTAATTCCGATCCCCAAACTTTCTTATTGACAACCACCGTTCTGAAATATATCACAAAAAATTCAAAAGTGTATCCTTGGAAATATCTTGATATTAAATATCAGTCACACATGCATTGAAGTCCCTCAAATAGATGGTTATTGATTAAAGTGCCAAGTAAAATGTAATGACACAGAAAATAATTTCAGTGTTCACGACATTTATTTTTTATAGTCCCTTCCACCAGGAGTTTACACAATGCTTACAACACACTTGGCACTTGCTGAACTCCACAACACAAGGGACTAGATCTCTTTATTGATAAATATGTGGCCAGAGTCTAGCCCTGTGTCTGGTACATAGTGGGCACTCAGCAAATATTTATGGAAAATGAATAAGGGAAGAGTCCAGCCTGACTCCTGGTTTCTGGTATGGAGTCTAATTGGATGGCAATGACATTAATGGATAGAAAGTGTAGAATAGGTACAGAAAGGGAAAAAAGAAAATGAATTGGTACAGCCACTTTGGAAGACAGTTTGGTGTTTCTCTAAACTAGACATACTTTCACCATGCAATTCAACAATCACCCTCCTTGATATTTACCCAAAGGAGTTGAAAATTTAGGTCCACACAAAAACCTGCACACAGATGTTTATAGTAGTTTTATTCATAGTTACCAAATTACCAAAACTTGGAAATGACCAAGATTTTCTTCATAGGTGAATGGATAAATAAACCATGATACATCTAGACAATGGAATATTAATCAACACTAAAAAGAAATGAGCTTTCAGCTATAAAAAGACATTGATGAACCTTAAATGCCTATTTCTAAGGGAAAGAAACCAATCTGGAAAGGCTACATGCTGTATGAATCCAACTATGCAACATTCTGGAAAGGCAAAAGTAGAAAGACAATAAAAAGGTCAGGGTTGCCAGAGGTCAGTGGGGAGAGAGGAATGACTAGGTAGAGTAAGAAGACGTTTAGTGCCTTGAAACTATTCTGTGTAGTACTATTAATATAATGGTGGATACATATCATATATTTATCAAAGCCTACATAATGTACAACACCAAGAGAGAAGCCTGATGTCAAAATAAAATAAAATAAGTCTGTTAAAATGAATCTGAAATCACTATGAAAGTTTAAAGAGAAAGGGTGTGTTCCACAGGGTTGAATGCTGCAAAAAGAAGAAACATGGTCTAGGGAGCCAAAGTCATCACTGGTGATCAGAAGATTGTTGGTGGCCAGGCGCAGTGCCTCAGGTCTGTAATCCCAGCACTTTGGGAGGCCGAGGCAGGCAGATTGCTCGAGCTCAGGAGATTGAGACAAGCCCAGGAAACACGGCAAGACCCCATCTTTACAAAAAAAAAAAATGTATCCAGGAGTGGTGGCATGCACCTGTGGTCCCACTTACTCTGGAGGCCGAGGTGGGAGGATCACTTGAACCTGGGAGGCAGAGATTGCAGTGAGCCAAAATCATGCCACCTTACTCCAGCCTGGGTGACAGAGTGAAACCCTGTATATATATATATAAAAAAATTGTTGGTGACATGATTTGGAGATTTAAGCCCCTCCAAACCTCACGTTGAAATTTGATCATCAGTGTTGAGGTGGGGCCTAGTGGGAGATGTGTGGGTTATGGGGGTGGATCACTCAGGAATGGCTTAGTACCATCCTGCTGATAATGAGGGGTTCTCACTCATTAGTTCCCATAAGAAGTGGTTGTCAGAAAGGCCACAGCACCTCCCCACCCTCTCTGGCTTCCTTTCTTGCCATGTGATCTGCACACACTGGCTCTCGTTCACCTTTGCCATGTATGGAAGCAGCCTGAGGCCTCACCAGTAGCAGATGCTGGCACCATGCATCTAGTATAGCCTGTAGAACCATGAGCCAAATCAACCTCTTTTCTTAATAAATTACCCAGCCTCGGGTGTTTATAGCTACTAAGTATTTAAAAACAAGCTCAAATTCACTAGAAGTTAGAGATGCAAAAAGTTTTAAAAATATGCAATTCTACTCTACTCAATATTTTTAAAGTTAGATAATATCAATTTCTAGAGACATCAGAAGATACAAGGATCCTTATTCACTGCTGGAGAGAATGTAAATAGATATAGCCTTGATATGGTTTGGATCTGTGTCCTCACCCAAATCTCATATCCAATTGTAATTCCCAATGTTGGAGGTGGGGCTTGTGGTAGGTGATTGGATCATGGGAGTAGATCCTTCACAGATGGTTTAGAACCATCCCTTTGGTGCTGGTCTCACGATGGCGAGTGGGTTATTATGAAATTTGTTTGTGTAAAAGTGTATAGCACCTCCCCTCTGTTTCTCTTCCTCCTGCTCTGACCATGACATGCCTGCTTCCCCTTCGCCTTCTACCATGATTGTAGGTCTTCCTAAGGCTTCCCCAGAAGCTAAGCAGATGCCAGCATCATGCTTCCTGTGCAGACTGTGGGACTTTGAGCCAACTAAACCTCTTTCCTTTATGAATTACTCACTCTCAGGACTCTCAGGTATTTCTTTATAGCAATGTGAGAATGAACTAACCCAAGTCTTTATAGAGAACAATTTATAATGTATAATAAATAACAAAACTACCACTAAAGCCCAAAATCAGTTGGATCCCTTGGAAATGTCAATGCAATAGATTCTCCATGGAAAATGAAACCATGATGACAAGGAGGTTGAACAAGTAGTAGGGACAGACGTACCTTGCCTATTTATTGAATTGAATTGAGTGCTGGAGAATTGGAGTTCACCATATGCACAAGGAGGAGGCTTCCACAAAGTCTCAACTACATGGTGAATCCTATTCACACCCCCTGTTAAGCCTGCACCAGGTGATACCCCAGTATTTACCCTGTACCTGCTGCACGACACTCAATGAGAACCCCAGCTTCAGAACAACAGCAAGGGGCTTTATTTCTTTATCCCTGCTGTATCTCCAGTGCCTAGAACAGCTCTTGGCACATAGTGGCTGGGCAAGTTGTTGAATGGATGAATAGATGAGTGGATGGATAGATGGATGAATGAAAGCATTTTGAATTAAACAACAAATAAGGATTGAAGTAAAGTTATAGGAACAGTCACCTTCTGCAGGAGAAAACCAACACATTTTTTTTAATGCTAGTTCTTTTCTTGGTTTGGTATTTAGGCTTTAAAGATATAGTGTGTGTGTGTGTGTGTGTGTGTGTGTGTGTGTGTGTGTGTGTGTACATTGTTCTACAATGTTACATTGTGGTTCCTCCCTCTCCTTTTCTTGACCTTGCCTTACAGAATTGATTATGCCTCTTTCTTCATGCAAGGCTCTCATTTTCCTCTTTATTAGCTTTCAGCTCTCATTCTGTCCCCAGCACAGACTCACTCTATTGCACTGCATCTACAGCCTCACTATACACATTCTAGGTGTTTATTTGCATATGTATGCAGGCCAATATCCAATTGGCACACTGGGCACAGCCTCCCAGGAGGAGCCCATTCTGATGGGTTGACATTCACACCACACTGATTTTTAACTATTTTAAATATTGGCCTATACATAACCTAATGTGCATTTAAATACAGTTGACCCTTGAACAACATGGGTTTGAACTGAGCAAGTCCACTTATATGTGGATTGTTTTCAATCAAGTGAGGATCAAAAATACAGTATTGGAGGGATGCACAACCCACGTATATGGAGGGCAGAATTTTCTCCTATGAGGTTTCCACAGGGCCAACTGTGGGACTTGAGTATGCTTAGATTTTGGCATACGCAGAGGGCCTGGAACCAATTTCCCACTTATACTGAAGGACAACGGTATATTCTTAATATATCTAATACTCATTTAATATCTTATAACGGTTAATTTAAATATATTTTAATAGTAGTGCTCATTTAATTGGAAAACATATATCTTTGTTTCTCAATTTCTTTATTCTACTTTGTTTTTGTTTTTGTTTTTGTTTTTGTTTTGAGATGGAGCCTCGCTCTGTCGCCCAGGCTGGAGTGCAGTGGCCAGATCTCAGCTCACTGCAAGCTCCGCCTCCCGGGTTTACGCCATTCTCCTGCCTCAGCCTCCCGAGTAGCTGAGACTACAGGCGCCGGCCACCTCGCCTGGCTAGTTTTTTGTATTTTTTAGTACAGACGGGGTTTCACCGTGTTAGCCAGGATGGTCTCGATCTCCTGACCTCGTGATCTCCCCGTCTCGGCCTCCCAAAGTGCTGGGATTACAGGCTTGAGCCACCACGCCCGGCCCTTCTACTTTGTTTTTGCAAACCATCCACATTGCCTTCATTTCTTCTGAATGCTACAAAATGTTCCATTGCATGCAACTAACATTTTACTTATTCACTCTCTAAGGACAGACATAAAGGTTACCACCTGTTCTTTGCTGCCATCGTTGCCATATAGTTGGAAATTCCTATATATCTTTCTTTATGGAGCTGCGTGCTAATTTTT
>NW_022144454.1:0-3659 GCF_007565055.1 Rhinopithecus roxellana
TTCTTAGAAACTTCTTGGTGATGTGTGAATTCATCTCACAGAGTTACACTTATGTTTCGTGGAGCAGTCCATTAACACTGTCTTTGAGGAAACTGAGAAGGGCTTCTTTGGATCGCATTGAGGCCTACGCTGATAAAGGAAATTTCATCCGTTCAAAACGTGAAAGAAGCTTTCTGAGACACTTCTTTCTGATCTGTGAGTTCATCTCACAGACTTATAACTTAAACCTCAGGAAGCAGTTGCTATCACTCTTTTCGTGGAATCTTTAAAGTGATACTTGGGAGCCCATAATAGGGGCCCATGGTGAAAAAGGAAATCTCCTCACATAATAACTAGAGAGAAGCTTTCTAGAGATTGCTTTCTGATGTGTGACTTCATCTCACAGAGTTCCACCCTTCCCTTCTTGGAACAGTTTGCTACCACTGTTGTCCTGGATTCTGCAAAGTGATATTTGGGAGCTCATTGAGGGCTCTGTGAAAAAGCAATATCCTCCCATAATAACTGGAGAGAAGCTCTCTGAGAAACTGCATTGCCATATGTGAATGCAACTCACAGAGTTACACGTTTCTCCTCAGTGATCAGTTTGCTAACAAAGTTTTCTAGAAATCTGCAGTTAGATACTTCATAGCGCAGTGAAGCTTACGGTGACAAAGGAAATATAATCTGTTGAAAACTAGAAAGAAGCTTTCTTAGAAACTTCTTGGTGATGTGTGAATTCATCTCACAGAGTTACACTTATGTTTCGTGGAGCAGTCCATTAACACTGTCTTTGAGGAAACTGAGAAGGGCTTCTTTGGATCGCCTTGAGGCCTACGCTGATAAAGGAAATTTCATCCGTTCAAAACGTGAAAGAAGCTTTCTGAGACACTTCTTTCTGATCTGTGAGTTCATCTCACAGACTTATAAACTTAAACCTTCAGGAAGCAGTTTGCTATCACTGCTTTTCGTGGAATCTTTAAAGTGATACTTGGGAGCCCATAATAGGGGCCCATGGTGAAAAGGAAATCTCCTCACATAATAACTAGAGAGAAGCTTTCTAGAGATTGCTTTCTGATGTGTGACTTCATCTCACAGAGTTCCACCCTTCCCTTCTTGGAACAGTTTGCTAACACTGTTGTCCTGGATTCTGCAAAGTGATATTTGGGAGCTCATTGAGGGCTATGGTGAAAAAGCAAATATCCTCCCATAATAACTGGAGAGAAGCTCTCTGAGAAACTGCATTGCCATTTGTGAATGCAACTCACAGAGTTACACGTTTCTCCGCAGTGATCAGTTTGCTAACACAGTTTTCTAGAAATCTGCAGTTAGATACTTCATAGCGCAGTGAAGCTTACGGTGACAAAGGAAATATACTCAGTTGAAAACTAGAAAGAAGCTTTCTTAGAAACTTTCTTGGTGATGTGTGAATTCATCTCACAGAGTTACACTTATGTTTCGTGGAGCAGTCCATTAACACTGTCTTTGAGGAAACTGAGAAGGGCTTCTTTGGATCGCATTGAGGCCTACGCTGATAAAGGAAATTTCATCCGTTCAAAACGTGAAAGAAGCTTTCTGAGACACTTCTTTCTGATCTGTGAGTTCATCTCACAGACTTATAACTTAAACCTCAGGGAGCAGTTTGCTATCACTCTTTTCGTGGAATCTTTAAGTGATACTTGGGAGCCCATAATAGGGGCCCATGGTGAAAAAAGGAAATCTCCTCACATAATAACTAGAGGAAGCGTTCTAGAGATTGCTTTCTGATGTGTGACTTCATACTCACAGAGTTCCACCCTTCCCTTCTTGGAACAGTTGCTACCACTGTTGTCCGGGATTCTGCAAGTGATATTTGGGAGCTCATTGAGGGCTATGGTGAAAAAGCAAATATCCTCCCATAATAACTGGAGAGAAGCTCTCTGAGAGAACTGCATTGCCAGTGTGAATGCAACTCACAGAGTACACGTTTCTCCTTCAGTGATCAGTTTGCTAAACACAGTTTTCTAGAAATCTGCAGTTAGATACTTCATAGCGCAGTGAAGCTTACGGTGACAAAGGAAATATACTCAGTTGAAAACTAGAAAGAAGCTTTCTTAGAAACTTCTTGGTGATGTGTGAATTCATCTCACAGAGTTACACTTATGTTTCGTGGAGCAGTCCATTAACACTGTCTTTGAGGAAACTGAGAAGGGCTTCTTTGGATCGCATTGAGGCCTACGCTGATAAAGGAAATTTCATCCGTTCAAAACGTGAAAGAAGCTTTCTGAGACACTTCTTTCTGATCTGTGAGTTCATCTCACAGACTTATAACTTAAACCTCAGGAAGCAGTTTGCTATCACTTTTTTCGTGGAATCTTTAAAGTGATACTTGGGAGCCCATAATAGGGGCCCATGGTGAAAAAGGAAATCTCCTCACATAATAACTAGAGAGAAGCTTTCTAGAGATTGCTTTCTGATGTGTGACTTCATCTCACAGAGTTCCACCCTTCCTTCTTGGAACAGTTTGCTAAACACTGTTGTCCTGGATTCCTGCAAAGTGATATTTGGGAGCTCATTGCGGGCTTATGGTGAAAAAGCAGATATCCTCCCATAATAAACTGGAGAGAAGCTCTCTGAGAAACTGCATTGCCATTTGTGAATGCAACTCACAGAGTTACACGTTTCTCCTCAGTGATCAGTTTGCTAACAAAGTTTTCTAGAATCTGCAGTTAGATACTTCTAGCGCAGTGAAGCTTACGGTGACAAAGGAATATAATCTGTTGAAAACTAGAAGAAGCTTTCTTAGAACTTCTTGGTGATGTGTGTGAATTCATCTCACAGAGTTACACTTATGTTTCGTGGAGCAGTCCATTAACACTGTCTTTGAGGAAACTGAGAAGGGCTTCTTTGGATCGCATTGAGGCCTTACGCTGATAAAGGAAATTTCATCCGTCAAACACGTGAAAGAAGCTTTCTGAGACACTTCTTTCTGATCTGTGAGTTCATCCACAGACTTATAACTTAACCTCGGGAGCAGTTTGCTATCACTCTTTTCGTGGAATCTTAGTGATACTTGGGAGCCCAATAGGGGCCCATGGTGAAAAAGGAATCTCCTCACATAATAACTAGAGAAGCTTTCTAGAGATTGCGTTCTGATGTGTGACTTCAACTCACAGAGTTCCACCCTTCCCTTCTTGGAACAGTTTGCTACCACTGTTGTCCTGGATTCTGCAAAGTGATATTTGGGAGCTCATTGAGGGCTATGTGAAAAAGAATATCCTCCCATAATAACTGGAGAGAAGCTCTCTGAGAAACTGCATTGCATGTGTGAATGCAACTCACAGCGTTACACGTTTCTCTTCAGTGATCAGTTTGCTAACACAGTTTTCTAGAAATCTGCAGTTAGATACTTCATAGCGCAGTGAGCTTACGGTGACAAAGGAAATATACTCAGTTGAAAACTAGAAAGAAGCTTTCTTAGACTTCTTGGTGATGTTGAATTCATCTCACAGAGTTACACTTATGTTTCGTGGAGCAGTCCATTAACACTGTCTTTGAGGAAACTGAGAAGGGCTTCTTTGGATCGCATTGAGGCCTACGCTGATAAAGGAAATTTCATCCGTTCAAAACGTGAAAGAAGCTTTCTGAGACACTTCTTTCTGATCTGTGAGTTCATCTCACAGACTTATAACTTAAACCTCAGG
>NW_022144455.1:0-18689 GCF_007565055.1 Rhinopithecus roxellana
TCAGGCAAGAACATCATTATAATCATGATGTAAAACTTTTTGGTCAAATAATTCAAACCTCAGTTGTTTTATATGTATCAGGTTTTTAAATTGAGTTATATCTTTGAAGATCTACTTGATGTGACAGAGATTAATCTCATCATATAAATTCTGAGAAACTAAAGAAGTTTATTGTATATGCCCTTAAGAACATTGATTCTTACAAGCAATAACCATAATGATCAATGATACTATGTCATATATAGTTGCATTTAATTAATATGCATGACATATTAATTAATGAAATATTAATGACATCCTTTCAGCAGCAACTTGTACTTATTCAGTGGTACTTGTACTTCTTTGGCATTTGAAGTACCACCTTACACTTCTTAATCTGCCTTATTTTAGGTGCCTACTTTTTGCATTCTTTGTTCTATCCATTTCCTTATATTTTGTGGCAGCCCAGGTGGCCACCTGGTCTCCTCTTATTCTCACTCATTGGCTGCTGTGTAATGAGCTTCAGCATAAGGTTTTCCTGCAGGTAGCAGCAATGGGAACTTTTCTGTTCAGTTCTTCTGCACCCCTGGATCCTGTGCATATACAATGCTCTCTTTCTGATGTTATCTCTCACTGTTCCTTGCAAATGCTCTATTTTTTTGACTTCCTTCTTCCTGAGTCAGCTCCATCCCAAGTGTATTTGCTTCATATTGGACTTTCTCTTCTTTTTATTCCTTTTCCTAAACCTTTTAAAAGTTTTTGGCTCTGAATTATAGATTTCAAGAGGAATCTATAAAAATCCAACAATGGACGTTTCAGTGATTTCTTTAATAGAGCATGAGCTCAGCAGAAAAAGTAGTCTTATCAGGATTTTTCATGTTATAATTTCTCACTTTGTTTTACAAAGACAGCACACCCGGGAAAAAAACAAAAAAACAAAAAACTGTTCGTTTGAGAACAGGAGGAATCAACTCCTCTACAAAGTAATGGTAGTATAAATAAATAGATAGAAACAGTGTAAAAGGAAAAATCATGTTGTTAAACATTTTGAGACGTGCAGAGCATGGTGCTGTTTTTATTTTCAGTTGCTCTCATCAGACAATGATTACTTGACACCCCTTAAGAGTAAAGCAGGAAGATTGGTGAACATAAGGTTCACAACTGCTGGAAATCTCACAGAAGAGTGGGTTTCTGATGGATCTTAGGCCTGTGATTAATTACAGACCAACAAATGCATGAGTCATAACTTGTTAGTCACATTAGAATTATCTAAAAATCAAGTTGAAGATAAAATGGGATATAGATCTATTTTTCCCACATGAAAAAAAGTTGCTTCCAAAATTAAAGACCATAAAGCTCTTATGATGATGCAAGTATACACTGTTGTCAAACTTCCATGTATTCTTTGGAAAGTCACCTCACAATTAGCACCAACCCAGCAGAATGCAGAGACATGAGTTAAACCATTCCTAGAATGTATATGATGTGTGCTGATCAAAGGGAAGAATAAAAGCAATATGTCCATACATGTGCATAATTACTCCCAAATCCTCAAAAGTGAATTTTAAAATGTTGATTTTTAGAAAAATGAATACCCAAAAGTTAAAGAAAAGCCAAGTAAAAGGACCAAAATTTTGAGCATTTAAATCTGATTCTCTTAACTTTATACAATATGATGTCTTGGACTTTCCCTGAACACATCACCTGCTGATGGATTCCCTCACTCATTTCACTGCATTTAGGGGCATTTTTAGTTTTAGTTTTATGGTATCTTATGTACTCAGAGGAAGTTCCCCCAAGATTTGCTTGTGCAAGTGCAGGCCTTTTATAAAGAGTATTTCCTAGTTGATGCCTGTACCCTGCTCTGCATTACTAACAATTATGCAAATGAATCTTAGAACCACCCACATCTGCTTTTAACATGATGCTTTCTTTGTATAGCAGGATTAAAATTTAGAGATTAAATATATCTGTGATAGCACAGGTCTTTTAAAATTTAAATTGGGGTATTTTGGCCTTTGAAGTGGCATCATATATTTTACAAAATTATTACTTAATGGGAAAGTATATTGTCTTTTTGTTTTCCTTATTCTATTCATTTAAAAAATTAAGTGCATGGGCAAGTGTCCAGATAAATTTACTCATTTCCATCCTTTTAGTTTTTAATCAGTGAATAGACAATCAAAAATCCTAAAAATAATGACTGAATTGCAGAATCACCACTGAAAACAGTCTGAAAAGGTAATCTATGTACAGCCGGGTATGGTGGCTCACGCTTGTAATCCCAGCATTTTGGGAGGTTGAGGCGGGCAGATCACCTGACGTCAGGAGTTTGAGACAAGCTGGCCAACATGGCGAAACCCCATCTCTACTAAAAATACAAAAATCAGTTGAACATGGTGGTATGCGCCTGCAATCCCAGCCACCTGGGAGGCTAAGGCAGGAAAATCACTTGAACCCAGGAGGTAGAGACCACAGTGAGCCGACATTGTGCCACTGCACTCCAGCCTGGGCAACAGAGTGAGACTGTCCCAAAAATAAAATAAAATAAAAAAGGAATATAATCTATTCCCTGGCTTTTATCCAAGGTAGCAGTTTGCTTGTACTTTTACTTGTAACACTTTTAAAATTCTGCTTGAAATTAGTTGGTCACATCCTCATTCGTCTGCTTTAGTACACTGAAATCTCTTGAAAGAAATGTTGATAGATAATATCTTTGACTATCTTATCATGCTTGTCACATGATTGGTGTGCAATAATCGTTTATTAAGTGAAATCTAAAAAACACAGGTTTCTATCTGTTTTAAAAATCTCCAGAGAAAATAAACAGAGACATACTTGAAGAAGAAGTGAAAATGGGCTTAAAACCATTTACGCCCAAATTGAATTGAAGTCCATTACCTCTAATTCCGTTCTTCATAGAGCTAAATAACTAGTTGATGGTTTACCGTTGAGGATTCTAAGGGATTGAACCTGCAGCCTGGATTAGGGCCCCTGTGTCCATCCACTGATAACTGTGTGGCCATGAGCAAGCCACTAAACTTTGCTAGGACTGATTTTCTCATCCCTAAGATGGTGATAATAAGAGTTTCCTTCCTCTGTGGCTTTCTTAAGGTTTAAGTACAATACAGATATAAAATATTTAGCCCTGTTTCTGAAATGTAGTGACAATCACTCATTAAAAGTTGGCTATGATCATCATTACCGTCATCATATCAGCACTGTCCAGTTGGATACAGAATCTTGTCGACATCTTTAATCCTCTCTGCTCCATCAATCTTGGATCAATCCAACTGTTTATGCTTTTGTTCTTGGTATTTGGCCTTTAAGGGCTATCAATCCTACCATTTAACACTGTACTGGACATTCTAGTGAAAGCAATAAGACAAAGAAACTGAGTTTTAGCAAGGGTAGAGAAAAAAGTTGACATAATTTATATATAATATCCAAGATAATAGAAAACCTAGTAAAGCTAATTAGGTAATTCAGCAAGGTTGCCAGGATATAAGACCAAAACATAAAAATCAGTAGTGCTACTCTGCAACCACAATGGCAAAATAGAAAATGAAATAGCATAAAAAGGCATTATTCACAAGGGCAACAAAAGCTTTCAGATTCTCAGGCATAAATATAACGGATACATGCATATGTCTGTAACCTTCATTGTTACTCACAGAACACAAGAATTTGGCCACACAAGTGCATGGATAGCAAGTGCTATGGTCTGAATAATTGTGTCCCCTTCAAATTCATATGTCAAAACCCTAAGTCCCAAGGTAATGATATTAGGAGGCTGGGCCTTTAGGAGGTAATTAGGTCATGGAGGTCAAGCCTCATGAATGGGACTAGTGCCATTATAAAAGAGACACAAGAGAGACACCTTGCCCCTTCCACCATGTGAGGACACAGCTAGGTGGTTTCATCTATGAACCAGAAAGCAGGCGTTCGCCAGACACTGAATCGGCTGGCATCTTGATCATGGACTTCCCAGAGTTTAAAATTGTGAGAAATGAATTTCTGTTGTTTATAAGCCACTAGTTATATTATTTTGTCACAGCACCTTGAAAAGATAAAGACAATATTTTTTGGATATAAGTTCTTTTGAACTTTTCTATAAATTCTGTCATTTTCCAAACAAACCATAAACAGTTTTCCCTGGGGAAAGGGGGCAGACTGAAAAAGTGATTTGATCTTGAGTAAAGATCCAAGATTAGACATAACAATTAAGAAAAAGAAATCAGGAAGCAGAGTTGTTCTACCAGATGTTATAAATATGTAGTAATCAAGAATACTGGTGGCTACAGGGATAGAAGAAAAGCAGATCTGTGCAAAAGAATATTAAGCTCAGGAGCCTACTTGAGCATATATTGATCTTGGCATTAAAAACCAGCAAAGAAAATAGGAAAATGGACTGAACATGATATTGGAACAGTTGCCACTGGAAAGGGATACAAAATAAATTAGACTTTAAAAAAATCATACACAAAAAACCCTCCAAATGATTTAAAGACCTGAATGTGAAAAAAGAACTTGAGACATCTCGGAAATTTAGGAGAATATCCTCATTACATTAGGGCAAGAAAGTATTTTTAATATCATAAGACACAAAACACAAGATGATTAAATAAACTGTCAAATTGTCTATGTAGACACATACATCTCTACAATAAAAGGTACCACAATGTTAGAAGTAAAGAGCCTAAGAGAAGATGTATTAACATATATGGTAAATATTTAGAATATGAAACATCATTTAGGAAAAGAAAAAGATACAAAAACAGAAATGTGCACGAATATGGACAAGAAATTCATTAAACAGAAATCCTACACAGGAAATAAAAATACGAAAAGATACTCAATCTCATTTGTAATGAAGGCAGTGGAAAAGTAAAACAATGAAGAGGAGTAATTTCTTACAATAAGTGGCCAAAATTTAAAACATTTGGCAGTATCAAGTATTGGTAAGAATAAGGAGAAATTGGAAATCTCATATCTCCCACCACTCTTGGAGGGAGTGCAAATTGTCAGCCTAGTTTGAAAGGTGATTTGTCAATATCTAGTAAAATTAAAAGTGAGCAGAACCTATTACCTAAAAATTACACTTCTAGATTTAGACCCCAGAGAAACTGGCAGATAGTGATAGAGACATACATAAGGATATTTGTTTACAGAATTGTCTCTTATAGTCAAAAATTATATATAACATAGAAAGAAACATAATGTTTCATGAAAACATAATGCTTATCCAAAATATGACTATAACATTATGATTTATATAAAGAAAAGACTCAGCGACAGCTGAGAGGGATACACGATCTTAGCAAATCACATCTAATTATACAAAGGTTAGACATTCTCATAATTTAATCACATAATTTAATATGGCAACTAATAAAATGGCATATTCAGAATGGTGAAAGAATGATAGTCTGAAAGGGAAATAAATGAGATAAGACATTTTATATTAGAACAAAAAAGTTTTTAACAAGCCTTAATAAAATTTAATTTAAAGGTAAAATGAACTTCATGAAGTTCACATGAACTTCAAAAAATATCTCTCCTAGCTCAGTCATTAAATAGGCTGGGAAAATATCACCATTTCTTTCTCATGAGTAACAATTTGACCTGCACCCCTAATGCCCAGATTTTGGTCTCTATATTCCATAAAAGTAGCCAGCCAGGATTCCTTGAAGAGTAATTGATTCCCTGTCATGGGGTAGAGAAATAAAGTTGTATTCCAACTATGTAATTGTTACAAGGAAGCGAGAATGCTTTCAAAGATGTCGGGAATGGTTCTGTAAGGGGGGAAAAAAAGTCTCCTGGGGTTATGACAATCAGAGTATCAAAAAAGAAATGATAACTCTATCAAAGGTCATGAGCTCATAATGTTACACAAGCTAGGACAATGGTGGAAGATACATGAAAGCAAAGGCATTTATGGATTTTTCTTTTTCTTTTCTTTTCTTTCGTTTCTTTTTTTTTTTTTTCTGAGACAGAGTTTCACTCTTGCTGCCCAGGCTGAGTGCAATGGCGCAATCTTGGCTCACTGCAACCTTGTCTCCCGGGTTCAAGCGATTCTCCTGACTCAGCCTCCCAAGTAGCTGGGATTACAGGTATATGCCACCATGCCCAGCTAATTTTTTGTATTCAATAGAGATGGGGTTTCACCATGTTGGTCAGGCTGGTCTCAACTCCAGACCTCAGGTCATCCACCCACCTCGGCCTCACAAAGTGCTGGGATCACAGGCATGTGCCACCGTACCCGGCCTATGGATTTTTAATAACATCTATAGAAGATACTTAACTGAAACTTAAGTGTATTGTATTTTATTTGCCTCAGTTTCATTAGAAAAGTCAGAAGGTAAACATTCAAGGAGTCTGTGGTAAAAAGTTCTGTATGAGATCTGCGGCCAATGAACATACGAAAAAAAGCTCATCATCACTGGTCATTAGAGAAATGCAAATCAAAACAACAAGATACCATCTCACGCCAGTTAGAATAGCAATCATTAAAAAGTCAGGAAAGAACAGATGCTGAAGAGGATGTGGAGAAATAGGAACGCTTTTACACTGTTGGTGAGAGTGTAAATTAGTTCAACCATTGTGGAACACAGTGTGGCAATTCCTCAAGGATCTAGAACCAGAAATGCCATTTGACCCAGCAATCCCATTACTGGGTATATACCCAAAGGATTATAAAACATTCTACTATAAAGACACATGCACATGTATGTTTATTGTAGCACTGTTCATAGTAGTAAAGTCTTGAAACCAACCCAAATGCCCATCAATGATAGACTGCATAAAGAAAATGTGGCACATATACACCAAAGAATACTACGCAGCCATAAAATGGAATGAGATCTTGTCCTTTGCAGGGACATGGATGAAGCTAGAAGCCATCATTCTCAGCAAACTAACACAGGAACAGAAAACCAAACACTACATATTTTCACTCATAAGTGGGAGTTGAACAATGAGAACATGTGGACACAGGGAAGGGAACAACACACACCAGGCCTGTCGGGTGGTCGGGGCAAGGAGAGGGATAGAATTAGGACAAATGCCTAATGCATGCGGGGCTGAAACTTAGATGACAGGTTGATAGGTGCAGCAAACACCATGGCACATGTTTACCTATGTAGCAAACCTGCACATTCTGTACATGTATCCCGGAAATTAAAGTAAAACAAAATTAAAAAAAAATGGGTGAGAGTGACAATTAAGGGATGCATATGGGATAGACCATGAGAAACCATTTCTCTGCAAAAGACTACCTGACACCGCAGCAGATGGTACTGTGAGGAAGATCCCATCCCAATGATCACACTGGCTCTGCCATGTAAGAAAGTACACTCAGGATCATGTGTTTTGTCTCAAATCTCTCACCATAATCCAAATCTGCAAACATACCTAGGTCCTAATTCTGTTCTCTGTAAACTTGATCTCTAATTAAACTGCCAGTTTGAGATGGTTATTTTGCTTCTGTGACAAACAATTTTAACTCGATAGCATGACACATGATGAGATGGAAAAAGACATGAAACAAATGCTTAGTATAATACTTTTGTATTAAATGCAAGTGTAGTAATGATTTCTATCTTTTTTGTTAATTTTAACTTGTGCTATCTGCTTTTTAAAGAGAGGCATTTAAAGGAATCTGACATAAAAGACCCAAGATTTTCATTGAAATACTTACAAATATTTACCTTAATTTTAATCAATATTTAGATGCTCAAGGCAATCTGATTTATTACAACTATCCACTTAGGTGTATTGTTTACAAGCAGTGTTTGAGTGCTTAGGAATATTTTATTGTTTTTATGGTATTTGAAAGCCTGCTTTCTGGGTGTTTGAAGTGCTAGAAACAGATATATCCAATTTGTGGTTTTCATCATTCTGTTGCAAGGACAGAAAATCAAACACCACATGTTCTCACTCATAGGTGGGAATTGAACAATGAGAACACTTGGACACAGGAAGGGGAACATCACCCACCGGGGCCTATTGTGGGATGGGGGGGAGGGGGAGGGATAGCATAGGAGATATACCTAATGTAAATGACAAGTTAATGGGTGCAGCACACCAACATGGCACATATATACATATGTAACAAACTTGCACGTTGTGCACATGTACCCTAGAACTTAAAGTATAATAAAGAAAAAAAAAAAATGTTTAAGAGAGCTTGTTTAATTTTTCTTTAAATATTTTCAAATATATAGGGAATTTTAACCTATTAAATGCATAAACCAATGGAATATTAATTCAAGAACAATTAAAGCTGATATATTAATATATTCACAAAATTACTAGTTTTAAATTTGTAAGTTTACTCTAAAATCTCATGAAAAACTGGGCTTTATAATTAAAACTCTTTTAAACAGGATAATAATTTAGAGACAACTAACTGTAAATGTTGTTTTCTGTATAAAAAAGACACCTCCCCTAAGATATCAAAAAGCCAATTGACGAGGTTAAGTGAAAAAGCAATTACAGAAAATATTATATCATGTGACATAATTTCTATTAAAAAGAAAAGTAACACAAACAATCTATACATTATATATATGGGTTACCATGTAAATAATAATAAAACATAGAAATGTAAACTGAGGAAGGGAAGATAGCACATGAAATTTTATCGGAAATATTTTTCAAAACACTAAAATAATCATAACCAAAAGTTAATATTTGCTTATTGATAGCAGGTACATTGGTGATGATAATATTATTGTATGTTAAATTTATTTCAATTAATATTTCTGATGTAAAAATTCAAATAAAAATACATGATGAACCCAAGGGACCAATAGAAATAGTGAATTGGACATAGATTTGGGCTACTAAAAGACAGATTTACTGGGAAGATGATGATTGAGTAATTAAAATTACGTAACAAAACATTTTCATTTAAAACAAAGCAAGAATGAAAGAAGTTTCTGCCAAGATGTTTCACACATTATGACTGATTAACAAACAGTGACAACTTGACATTTGTTGTGCTCTTTTGACAAAATAATGTGTATTTGAGAAAAATGGTAACTGGTGATGAAATATGTTGTTTCCAATAAAACCTGGAAATAAACAATTAAAGTCTGCCCTGGAAACTCCAACATGGAGAAAAGTTTACTTGTGAAAATCTAAATGAAATGAATGTTGATTTATTCCTATGATACAAATGACATTATTGGAGAATTCATATTATTGGATAAAATGCTCAATTAAATTGATAGCTATAGAGGAATAATGATACATCTGAGAGATTCTGCATAAAACAAAGTCAAGGGATTGTGTGGCTGTGTTCTAAATGCCTTCAGGCTGCTTTTAAAAATGAAATTAATCTCCCAGACAAATATCTTCCACCAGTTTAGACAATCAAAGGGAATATGCTGTAGGATTTTTAGGCAATTCCAGAACCACATCCCCAAAGTATTTTCATTAATGGTAACAGTATTGGAAAAAATATGTACAATGTTATTTAAAGAAAATAATAATTGGCTACGATATAAACCATGTTACATGTTTTTGAGAAATGTGTTTTTCCATTTTATACAGATGTAATCATTTTACGCTTTTGTGCGTACTTTTAAATACAAGTATTTCAGAGAAGTGTGTAACTCAATGAAACACGTGGGCTAGGGACCGAAATCTTGTTCTGCCCTTCAACTGGAGTGTGATGCTAAGTTTCTTGTGTGCTGTGAGGAATGAGGACAACGTGTACCTAACACAGTGCCAGGTTTGTGGCAGGCACTCAGTAAAAGGTAGCTGGTATTATTATTATTTATGGTATCGTTATTTATTTGACAAAAGGCCTTTTGGCTCTTTTTCTTCTCATTAATTCTTCCCATTGGATTTGAGGAATAGGTTTTTCTGTTTTAGTCTTAGTTATTTCAGTGATTAAAGTGAAAATAAATTTTCCTGCAAAATCTCATTGTCTGATTGTTAAATCATTTGCAATAAATATTTATGTAGATAGACCATCCAGGTCCCAGACTCTATTTATTCCTATTTCTACAACTTTATTACCTTATCTGATCTAAGAAATTTAGTGCATATTTATCTCTTCTAGGTAGATGAATGAATTCACTTTGTAAAAGTTTTCTAAAAAATTATACATAACCATGTCTAGCATATCTAATTAGGTAAAATTATTCATAATGTATTTTCCAGAAAACTAAAACCATGATATTCCTTTATTTTCCTACTCTGAATATAGCCAAGGACAAAAATATTTGTCTTTTCAGGTTTGAGAGAGGCATTCTCATTTAGCTTAAAAACTATGATTTTTAATGCTTAAAGGATATCATGATTAAAACATTAAATATAATATCAACTGGAATTAGAAATATAAATATAAATAAAATATAAGTGAAGATATAACTCTTTACTTATATCTAAGTAAATTGAGGAGCTTTAATCCAAAAATACATTCCAGACTTTATATATTACTGAGTATAATGGTTTATATAGCCTTTTCTTAACTCATAATTATCAACATACTTGCTGTCATTAAAGTTTTGTAAAAGATATATGTATATATGCACATAAGAGAATAATTTTAAAATATAAGCATATATATTAAATTATTATCTTAGAATGTTTCTGGTCTGAGAGACTAGCTCATCTCATTGTCTAGGAAACAAGAAAACAGTTTTTCTAGATTATTTTTAATGTACAAAAAACACTACTCCTATTGAGATGCTCTGGAAATGTAATTAAATACTAAGATTGCTACTAACATGATTAAGGAGAAAGTACAGTTAGGCTCTTCTAAGCCAGTTAAAACCATTGTGCCGGTTGCCTTACTCAGTAATAAATCACATCTGATATCCAGAAGCAGAAATATCATGTAAGCATTTCTGTTCTTTTCCTGTCCATAAAAGGTTGGATGATTGTATTAGAGTAAGATTTTTGATGGGGTCAAATAAAATCTCACGCAGATTGTACAAGTACCCGCAGAACTGCTTTACTTACTGGGATTTGAGGTTGTTTTGCAAAATTGATGGTATACTTCAGGAAGGGCACACCATATTGGTGACAGATGTAACACAGAACCTTAAACTATAATAATGGTTTTTAAATTACCCAAGGTGAAGAGCATGTCTCATTCCAATAAGTAAATACAAATAAAAACATTTAACTCAAGTATCATGTTCAATTGGTACATTTTATTTTAGCTTCAGCAATATTAATAACAGGGAGAAAAGGTGATTAGAAAAATTATCTGAATATAAAGTATTTATAGAGAATGAAAACAAAATCTCATTGATTGAAAAGAAAGTGAAAGATATATTAATTCTAGGAAGGATTAGATTTAAAAGAAAGGAGATTCTCTAAGTGTATAAAACACTTTAGTGGGCCGCTCCAAAAATGCGAGCACTCTCATTTCTGGACAGTTTTAGAGTAGACAAATCATGCATATCTTTCCGATTTTTAGTAGAAGAGCTATCTAGAAAGTTCACAGGGATTATATTTAGGTTCTCCAATACCTGTATGAATGAATTCTCTATAAATTAACATAAAATTAATGTAAATTCTCTATAATTTAATGTAAAATAGGGACATCAATTTCAAGGTTTTTTGGTTGAGAGTATTCATAATTTGAATACTCTCCAGAGATGGGAGAGTATTGAATAATACTCTTCACTGAATAATGAAGTTGCTTTGAATGTAGATCCCCCTATTTTTGTACAAATTGGGAAATAAAAATTTTTCCTCACTGTAAATCTGCAAAGTGTAGGCCTGTACTGGATGGTCTGGGTTCAAATCCCGGCTCTATGAATTACCAGTTGTGTGACCTTGGCTGAGTTACTTAAACACATTAGGCTATAAAATAGGAGTAACGATACCTGCCTAAGAGAGCTTTTGAGAGGTTTAAATGAAATAATCCATGTAAAGATCTTGAAACAATTTCTGGCATATAGAAATTATTCAGAAAGTACCAGCTATGATTGCTATTTCAGAGCAGTAGGTCCTAACATTTTGTTTTTTGCTGCGACTCACAAGACAGACTATGTCCACACATGCAACACACCCTTGTTGGTCCATTATGACAAATATACTGGAAGGCAAATTAGCAAAAGTGACATTATAACAGAGATCACTGTGATTGTTTTAGCTTAAAATCAGAATTTAAAAATTTCAGCCCTTAATTTTAATAGCAGGTTAATAGCAACACATATTACATTAGGTCATGACTCAGACTCACGCTGAAAGCCCTTCTTTAGGAAGTAAAGGGAAGGGAGAGAGGTACGTGTGAACATGTTTGGATAAAGCTATTAAATAAAATCATTTCCTCTTCCATCTATTCATCCATCTGTCCATTTCAAAGACTGAAGAAACTCTGTCAAGAAGCATGCATAATTTCCTGGACACTTAGGTTTGTTTATTTGTTTTGCTGTTCTTTATTTCTTTGTTTTTGTTTCCTGTTCTTTAAGGAAGCCTCCTATCCTGGAAGAGGTAGGAAAGAGCAAAATTTTCTCCAGTTCTCCCAGTTAGAACATTCATCTTTTCAATGATCTGTCTGAGGAAAAAATATGAGGTTACAGATGAATGCATGCTCAATCCCAGATTTTGATAGATGGAGAGATGTATCCTTGGACTAATACTCAGAGGGGTGGGAGAAAGTGGGAGAGTAACTTTATGTACAGTCAGAGTACATGACAAGGAACCTGGGGCAGTTCCCTTGATTTTAGTTTGGCTTTTATTATTCTGTATTTAGTGGATCAACATGGTGGTTTTTAGTTTACATTTAGGTTAAATATTGTTCTTTTTGGATTAACATGGCAAGTATAATTCAGAATATTTTTGTTTAAGTTTGCTTGTTACAACTACAAGGGAGTTATTATACTCAAAGTAAAATGAATCTTTAACTTTAGTGAGTAGCTATTTCTTTAGTGATTGATTCCAATGCACGTTTGTTTATTCAACAGATTAAATGATGAAGGAGTTGGCAGCCATATCATCACAGCATTTACTACATGAATATGTAAATGCATTACAAAGAGTAGAAAATAACAACAGAAGGGAAAAGCTAGCAATCTACTTCATTTGTTTCCCAGAATTTCCTACTAGGTTTTGCAGAATCAAAATCAGAATATGTCACATGGTCAACCAAAAAATTAAAAGTCAAACCATAACAGTGATATATTTAAATGGTCTCTTCTTCCAAATTAAAAAAATAATTTAATAAAGAAGACCTGTTTTGCTTCAGTCTTCTATAAAATGAGGATGCTTGTTCTTTTCCAAAAGCTTGTGGTGATAATAACAATGCAGTGGGCAGAGCATGCAGGACTGGGGCATAGAGGATGTTTAACGGGGACTATTACAGTATGTAAAGCACCAGTCACTCCAATCCTGGACCTATGTGTGTGGATTCTCAGGGTATCTACCTGGAAGCTAAAAAACCTATTCTTTTCAAGATTTTACTCCCAAATGGTTAAAACATGAAAGGAAAAAATTAACACAAGAAAACTGAAGCAGCAGAGAAATAACCTTCCTCCTCTTCTAGTGAATATTTGATTTTAAAAGCCTATGTACCGCATATAGTGTAGTATAAATTATAGTTACCATGATGATATACACAAGAAATCTGTATTACTGGATTATTAGCACACTGTATAATTAAAATTTCTACCTGGTAATTTTAATTTAGGTAAAGGGGCATTCAAATAAATAATATACGCATTCAAAAAAGTAATTTTTCAGAACAATCAAATTATAATAAAACAGTTTAAAAAATGAGTGGCTTTAAGTATTTGGATGTTATTTAATAAAGATGACAAATTTATTGTATTCTTTTTAGCTAAGATTATAGGGCACCATCAGTATGGAAGAGACATAAAATATGTCACCTGGCTGGGCACAGTGGCTCACACCTGTAATTCCAGCACGTTCAGAGGCAGAGGCAGAGGCAGGCCAATCACTTGAGCTCAGGAGTTCAAGAGCAGCCTGGACAACATGGCGAAACCCCAAGTCTACAAAAAATACAAAAATTTGCCTCAGCGACTCAGGAGGCTAAGGTGGGAGGATCATCTGAGCCTGGGAGGTTGAGGCTGCAGTGAGCTGCAGATCATGCAACTGCACTCCAGCCTAGGTGACAGAGAGAGAGAGCTTGTCTCAAAACAACAACAACAACAACAAAAAAAAAAACCCAAAAGCCAAAGGACAAATACATCTCAAGGAGCCAAGGAGCAGGGTTATTTATCCTGATGTCATTGCAGTCATGACAAAAATCCAGGTGTCTGATTATACAATGTAATAATTATACCATGATTCTAAATTTTAACATTTTTAAACAGTAGTCAAACAGAATAATAATCAAAACACCAGCACTTCAGAAATAGCTGTACTTTCCAGCATGAGCATGTGCAGGTGAAATTTTGACAAGGCCATTTTAATGGTGTGGACTTGATACACCTTAAAGAGCAAACCATTATATTTTTAACTTCTTTAAATACCAAGTTCTTTGCACAAAAATTATCCGAATTCTCTCTGACCCTCATTGCACCCTGGCTTTGTGGGCTGCCCTGAAGTTGTGCTGCACTCCATGTCCAGTCTTGACCCGACACTGGGCCTCGCTCCCCCTGTGGAAGGAAGCCACAGAAGTGAAAACATCCCTTAGGCGCATTACTAGAAAACACCACCCCCATTTTTTTTGTCATTAAAAAGTACTTCTTTAACAAAGCAAAAGTTTCATCCTTTTCAGTGTAAAAACATTTTTACATCTTGACGTGACTGAATATCAAAAAGGCTGTGTCAAAATGTTCTCTTTACAAAGGCGATGCTTGTCAAAGATGAGCTAGGAAGCCTACAGAGGAAAAGACAGTCATGTATTTACCCAAAGTAAATGGGAAAATGGAAAAATTGAAGTGCAAAAAAGTCCATCTATACTACAGAATCAGAATATGTAAGGGTTAGAGCACACCTAAAAAACCATTTTGTCTAAATGCTAACCTAATATTTTCATTTTCCACATTGCCTGGTTCCTTGCCCTCAGGTAAGTCAATGACCCTCTCCTGCAGGGTCAGTCTGCCCTAAGCTCAGATCCCCACATGTCCAGGATAGAAGGAATTTCAGTTTGACACTTGGGGAAACAGCCTCATCACAAATCCTGCACTATAGGTAAACACTAATTCTTCTTGAGTGTTTTTCTCTTATCAGAGACTAAGTCTTGACCAGAAAGTGGCTCTTGACATTGTTTCTTTCTTTTAATTTTTACACTTGATCTTAGCCAAAAGGCCGAGAAACGATTCTTTTTAATTTTTAAAAATTCTTATGGGTACATATAATAGGTGTATATATTTGTGAGGTACTTGTGATGTTTTGATACAGGTATACAATGTGTGATAATCAAATCAGGGTAATTGGGTATCCATCATCTCAAGCATGTATCATTTCTTTGTATTAGGAACATTACAATTCTACTCTTTTAAAATAGTTATTTTTTAAGTTTACAGTAAATTATTGTTCTGTTGTGCTGTGAAATACTAGACCTTATTTGTTCTATCTCTATATTTTTGTACCCATTAGCTATCCCCACTTTATCCCCAGTCCCTCAACCTTGTTTCTTGTACTTGATTCCCTATTTTCATTACCTTCCTTAGGAAGTGGGGGCTGCCTCACTTTCCGCAGATCTCCTCAGAACACCATCTTGTTATGGGAGCTCGGCTACCATGTAGACTGCCATCTATTTGGCTCTGTCCATAGAGCTTACTGGTTCCTCTCTTTCCCATGATGTGCTCCACCTGACTGTTACCTTTGCCTGGTTCTTGATGGCCAGCTGCAACCTCAGAGTTACCGGTTGCCAATCATAACACTCACTGAATGCAATATAGCAGCTGCCTGAATCCATTTCCTTCCATTGCAGCTAGGTCCACTCTTTCAACAACCGCTGCCAGTGCCAGAATTGAGGCTCAGGTCTGGGTCACTCCCAGACTCCCTCTGGTTAATAGGCCTGTGTGTATCATGATGAGAATGAAATTTCTATTAAGTGGTCATCCAATTTCTTGGGGCTTAGAGATCCAAGAGGCCACTAGTTTTTGAGGAACCTGATTTTATCTCATGAAAATAAATGACTAATTAGAAATGCTTTAATTCTGTGAACATGGAATCAGAGTCTACATAACACACACAGTGCTTTACAAAAAGGCATCTCTTCCAGACAGACCAATTTTTTTAAAAGAAACTCTACATACCACAGCCTAATCCAGGCCACAGTTCTTGGCCATAGGAGCATGGCAAAATTTCAGCCCACATTTACCTCCTTGTCTGGAAGTCCTTGTGGACGACTCCAATGAAGTTACATGCAGTCCATGTAACTCTACGTGACTGATGGATTGGCCCTGGTTCTGTTCCTTGGAATCTCAAATAACAGGTCTAAATTGCTTTTCCACAAAAGACTCTCCAAGTATTATTATTATTATTATTATTATTAGAGACAGAGTCTCACTCTTGCCCAGCCTGGAGTGCAGTGGCTGATCAGACCTCTCTGAAGTCTTGTGTGTTGGGGCTCAAGCAATCCTCCTGCCTCAACCTTCCGAGTAGCTAGGACCACAGCCATGTCCCACTGCACTTGGTTAATGTTTTTTTTTTTCTTTTTTTTCTTTTTCTTTTTTTTAAGAGAAGGGGTTTTGCCATGTTGCCCAGGCTGGTCTATAACTCCTGGCCTCAAGTGATCCTCTCACCTCAGCCTCCCAAAGTGTTGGGATTACAGGCATGAGCCACCATACTCAGCCAGAATCTCCCATTATTTGGTAACAGCTGCTCTATTCCCTCTGCAATTTCTTTTCTTGGGTTAAACATCTTGAGTTCCTTCAACTATTCCTCTTTGTGAAGTTTTAAAAATCCCTTCTCCTTCTTGTTGGCTCTGTTTGGAACATGCTTCCATTTATCTGTATTTTTCTTCAAGTATGCCCTAAACAAACACAGCACTAATGCAGGTTGGTTTCACCAATGTGGATTTATAATTCTCCCTGTTCTACAACATTCTGTTTTTTTTAAAGCACCTTAAGACCAAAGAAAGTTGTTAACTGGCTGGCAAGAGAGACTCTGAGCTTCAGGTATCAAGTATTCTAACTTAAATAATTCTCAAATGAAACAAAACCAAAGTATTTTCTTACGATTACTTTTTAAAAAAGGAGTATAAAGAAAACTGTGACAAACTCTGAGAAAGCAAATGTTAAGCCAATTTTTTGTGATATATTTAGTTAGATTACAATTTAGTAACTTATTTCCTTCCATAGAGCAAATGCTGATTCCCATACACAATTTCAAACTATCTTCCTTCAATTCTATGTATACACATATATTTGTCATTGAACTATTAAACTAATAGGCGAGCCTCTCAAATATTCAATCTATGCCTGTATCAGTTGTGGCAGTGACAGAGCTTAATCAATTAAATTCATAAGGGCTGGACAGAAAAAAAAAATTAAATACATTTTGTCAGCAAATAATTTGAGCTCATGCAGATAGAGGGGACATGGTTAAAATTAAGAGGTTCACGTAGTTTTCCAAATTAAGGAAGGATATTCTAATTACATCTTTAATGGTGTTGAGAATGTTGATGATAGAGATTATGAGGTTCAAGGTCCTTAGGCAATATGGTTAGATTAGGTCACAGTCTAAATTCTGAAACTGTTTTCATGCTTTTAAATTAACTGATTGTTGATGTGGATGTATGGCAGGGACTGAAATGAACTAAAGGGTTTGACTAAAGTGTGGTTTGGAGACAGACCTATGCATTTAACTATTAACACACAACTGTATCATCTCTTTTAGCTTGTTTGGATAAGCTATAAGATCCTTATAAAAGAGGATAAAGATGGAGATGGCTGGGCCAGATGCAGTGGCTCATGTCCATAATCACAGCACTTTGGGAGGTTGAGGTGAGTGGATTGCTTGAGTCTAGGAGTTTCAGACCAGCCTGGGCAACATGTGAAACCCCCATCTCTACTAAAAATACAAAAAATTAGCCAGGCATGGTGGTGTGCATCTGTAGTACCAACTACACAGGGAGGCTGAGGTCAGAGGATCACCTGAGCCTGGGAGGTCGAGGCTGCAGTGGGCCGAGATCACACCGCTGCACTTCAGCCTAGGCAGCCAGAGTGAGACCGTTTCAAAAAAAAAAAGGCGGGGGGTGGGGGTGGGGGGGAGATGGGGGGGCGGGGGGGGGGTGGGGGGGGTGGGGGGGAGATGGCAGAGGAAACTTGAATAAGCATGATGGGGAAATTCTGAGGGGGCATAACAAAGTTGTAAATATGAAGACTCCAGAATCAGACAAACATGATTTCAACCCTGCCTCTGTTATTTTATACTATGTGACATCAGGGCAAGTTATCTATTTTACTTGAGTCTTAGTATTCCTGTTTGTAAAATGGGTTTAATAATAGCTATTTTGAAAGTACTGTGGGATTAATTGAGATTACATAGTGTAAAGCTCTGAGGATATAGTATATGTTCAATGCAATGTTTGTCTGTCTACCAGGCAAGTTGACACAGACAGTATGGTTCCAGGAAGTCCTTACAAGGTTTAGATCTTTAATGGAGAACCCTTCTCTGCAGAAAAGCACTGCTCCACAATAAAGATTCCAAAGACTTAAAAGCACTCCATAATCAGAGAGCAAACGGCTGCTACACACTGATACAATGACTTGGAATCCTCCTGGATGAGCGGTACACGAGTAGAAGACATTATTAGTAATCTC